>NC_079227.1:39989007-40109656 GCF_029633865.1 Lampris incognitus
TCGTTTATCTCGACGACATATTAGTGGCCAGTCCGTCAACTGACGAGCACCTTGCGCACCTGAAACAGGTTTTCCGTCGTCTGGACGAACACGGCCTGATAGTCAACCCGGCCAAGTGTCAGTTTGGACTGCCGGTGATTGACTTCTTGGGTCACCGCATTTCGCCGCAAGGCGCGGTCCCGTTGCCTTCTAAGGTGCAAGCGGTGGCGGAATTTCCCCGCCCGGTCTCTGTTAAGGCATTGCAGGAATTCTTGGGAATAGTGAATTTCTATAACCGTTTCCTCCCTCGCGCTGCCCACCTCCTTCAGCCACTTTACGAAGCCCTGCGGCTTAAGAAGGCTAACGACCCTGTCGACTGGACTCCCGAACAGGTCCAGGCCTTTGACGGAGCTAAGTGCGCCCTGGCTAACGCTGCCCTCCTAACCCATCCCACATCCACGGCGTCCATAGCTTTAACAACCTATGCGTCTGACATAGCCGTGGGGGCTGTGGTTGAACAGCGTGTGGAAAATGCGTGGCAGCCACTCGCATTTTTTAGCCGCAAACTGCGAGATAGCGAGCGCAAGTACAGCGTTTTTGACCGGGAGTTGCTGGCACTGCACCTTGCAACCCGGCATTTCCGCTTCCTGCTGGAGGGTCGCCCATTCACGGCTTATGTGGATCATAAGCCGCTGACTTTTGCCATGTCCAAGGTGACTGAGCCGTGGTCTGCTCGTCAACAGCGCCTCCTAGCGGCGATCTCCGAGTTCACTACGGACATTCAGCATGTGGCCGGGAAGTCCAACCCTGTTGCTGATTGTCTGTCCTGTGCACCTCGGTGTGGATTTCTCCGCTATGGCTGCCGACCAGCCCAGTGACCCGGACGTCCTTGCCCTTAGGTCAACGCGTACCGGTCTCAAACTAGAGGACGCTGTGATGCAGGAAGGCAGTCCTGCCCTCCTGTGCGATGTCTCCACCGGCCGTCCCCGCCCCGTTGTTCCAGTGGCCTGGCGCCGTCGAGTTTTCGATTCGATTCACTCCCTCTCGCACCCTGGAGTTCGGGCATCGGTGAAGTTGGTCGGTTCCAAGTTCGTCTGGCCTGGCCTCCGCAAGGACGTCAAGGGGTGGGCAGCTGCATGTGTAGCGTGCCAGCGCGCTAAGGTCCACCAGCACACTAAATCGCCCCTCGAGCCGTTTCTGATCCCGGCCAGACGTTTCGACCACGTGCATGTGGACCTGGTGGGCCCTCTACCTTCTTCACAGGGTTTTACGCACCTGCTCACAATGGTAGATCGGACCACCAGGTGGCCAGAGGCTGTCCCTCTATCCTCCACAACATCCTCGGATGTTGCACGCGCTTTTCTTTCCTCCTGGGTCGCCCGTTTCGGCACTCCGTCAGATATCACCTCAGACAGGGGCCCCCAGTTCGTGTCAGAGCTCTGGTCGGCACTTGCGCGATCCTTGGGTGTGCAGGTACACCGCACTACCGCGTATCACCCTCAGGCTAACGGGTTGTGTGAACGTTTTCACCGGTCGCTCAAGGCAGCGCTGAGCGCTGCGCTCTCGGATGGTAACTGGGTGGATCGTTTACCTTGGGTTATGCTCGGGTTGCGTTCGGCTCCTAAGGAGGACCTCGACGCGTCACCCGCTGAGCTGGTGCTCGGTCAGCCACTCCGCGTCCCTGGGGAATTTTTGCCTGGGAGTTCCGCTCCTCGACCCCATCCGGCCGTTTATCCTTTTTTGTCCGACAGCACTCGGGTTCCAGGCCCCGTTCACCACTGTTTTCCGCGGTCGTTCGTGCCTGCGGAGCTCATGTCGGCTCGTTTTGTTTTTGTACGGCATGATGCTCACCGCTCACCCCTCCAACCCCCATACGGTGGCCCATTTCGGGTTCTTGAGACGGGTCCTCAGGGTTTTGTGCTAGATATGGGTGGGCGTAGGGAGCGTGTCACGCTTGATAGGCTTAAACCGGCGCACAGGGTGGCAGGCGAAGTTGTGTTTCCGGCCCAGGTTCCCTGTCGGGGTCGTCCTCCTTCCAGGACCCCGGCAGTGTCTTCACGGGTTCAGCGTTCTGCTTCTCAGCCGGCTTTGGACTGTGTTTCACCTACTGTTTCGGCTGAGGGACGGCGCAGCCGTTATGGCAGGCTGCTTAAGCCTCCAGTGAGACACTAAGTTTCTTTCCAGGAGTCCCTTCTGGGTGTTCGGGGGGCTGTGTGGCGGACACTAGGGGCTTTGCCTCTCACCCAGCAGGACTGTGAGCTGGGGGCGTGGTTTACGTTCCCGGGCTCGCCGGGGCAGGGTTGTTCCTGCTGCAGTTGGTTTTTGGAGTTGAGGAATAAACATCAAACTCGCCTTGGTCTCATTCCTGCCACAGTGTCAGTAATATGAGAGCAACTTATACAGGTTTACAGTACTGCAACAAAAACCCCCAAAAACAAGAGGGGGCTGGTACAGCCTACTACCAGGCCTCCAGTAGGACTAGGAAGTAGGACTAGGGAGTAGGACTAGGAAGTAGGACTAGGAGGTAGGACTAGGGAGTTGGACGAGGAAGTAGGACTAGGGAGTAGGACTAGGGAGTAGGACTAGGAAGGGCACCAGCAGGTCAGTGCCTGTGGCAAGAGATGAGGACTATACGTAGAAGAAAAGAAAGGAAACAACACAGAAGAGTAAAGAGTGATATTAAAGGGAGAACATACAGTGCATCCGGAAAGTATTCACACCCCTTCACTTTCCCCACATTTTGTTATGTTACAGCCTTATTCCAAAATGGATTAAATTCCTTTTTTTCTCATCAGTCTACATGCAATACCCCATAATGACAAAGCGAAAAAGGTTTTGTAGAATTTTTTGTAAATTTATTAAAAATAAAAAACTGAAATATTGCATGTACATAAGTATTCACACCCTTTACTCAGTACTTGGTTGAGGCACCCTTGGCAGCGATTACAGCCTCAAGTCTTCTTGGGTATGAAGCTACAAGCTTGGCACACCTATATTTGGGGTATTTCTCCCATTCTTATCTGCAGATCCTCTCCAGCTCTGTAAGGTTAGATGGGGAGCGTCGCTGCACAGCTATTTTCAGGTCTTTCCAGAGATTTTCAATGGGGTTCAAGTCTGGGCTCTGGCTGGGCCATTCAAGCACATTCACAGACTTGTCCTGAAGCCACTCCTTCGTTGTCTTGGCTGTGTGCTCAGGGTCGTTGTCGTGTTGAAAGGTAAACCTTCGCCCCAGTCTGAGGTCCTGAGCGCTCTGGAGCAGGTTTTCATCAAGGATCTCTCTGTACTTTGCTCCATTCATCTTTCCCTCGATCCTGACTAGTCTCCCAGTTCCTGCCGCTGAAGAACATGCCCACAGCATGATGCTGCCACCACCATGCTTCACTGTAGGGATGGTATTAGCAAGGTGATGAGAGGTGCCTGGTTTCCTCCAGACGTGACGTTTGGCATTCAGGCCAAAGAGTTCAATCTTGGTTTCATCAGACCAGAGATTCTTGTTTCTCATGGTCTGAGAGTCCTTCAGGTGCTTTCTGGCAAACTCCAAGCGGGCTGTCATGTGCCTTTTACTGAGCAGAGGCTTCCGTCTGGCCACTCTACCATAAAGGCCTGATTGGTGGAGTGCTGCAGAGATGGTTGTCCTTCTGGAAGGTTCTCCCATCCCCACAGAGGAACGCTGGAGCTCTGTCAGAGTGACCATTGGGTTCTTAGTCACCTCCCTGACCAAGGCCCTTCTCCCCCGATTGCTCGGTTTGGCTGGGCGGCCAGCTCTAGGAAGAGTCCTGGTGGATCCAAACTTCTTCCATTTACGAATGATGGAGACCACTGTGCTCTTCGGGACCTTCAAAGCTGTAGACATTTTTTGTACCCTTCCCCAGATCTGTGCCTCGATACAATCCTGTCTCGGAGGTCCACAGACAATTCCTTTGACTTCATGGCTTGGTTTCTGCTCTGACATGCATTGTCAACAGTGGGACCTTATATAGACAGGTGTGTGCCTTTCCAAATCATGTCCGATCAAGTGAATTTACTACAGGTAGACTCCAATCAAGATGTAGAAACATCTCAAAGATGATCAGTGGAAACAGGATGAACCTGAGCTCAATTTTGAGTGTCATAGCAAAGGGTGTGAATACTTATGTACATGCAATATTTCAGTTTTTTATTTTTAATAAATGTGCAAACATTTCTACAAAACCTGTTTCGTTTTGTCATTATGGGGTATTGTGTGTAGATTGATGAGAAAAAAAGGGATTTAATCCATTTTGGAATAAGGCTGTAACATAACAAAATGTGGGGAAAGTGAAGGGGTGTGAATACTTTCCGGATGCACCGTGTGTGTGTGTGTGTGTGTGTGTGTGTGTGTGTGTGTGTGTGTGCGTGCGTGCGCGCGCGCGCGCGCGTGTTTGTGTGTGTGTGTGTATAGTATATATACTATATAAAGGTGGCACAGTGGTTAGAGCGGTCGCCTCACAGCAAGAAGGTCCTGGGTTCGAGCCCCGGGGTAGTCCAACCTTGGGGGTGGTCCCGGGTCGTCCTCTGTGTGGACTTTGCATGTTCTCCCCGTGTCTGCGTGGGTTTCCTCCCGCTAGGGGTGGGACGATACACTGGACTCATGATTACGATACTGTCCCGATACTTTGCCCACGATTATGATTAAATCACCATACAGCGATTCTCGATGCATCGTGATTTAATTAATCTATGGTACGTCACGATATCTGTGTAACTGGAGAAACAATACCAGTAAAAAGGCAAAAACCAGGAATGACGTCTTTATTCACTGCATAGTCACTCACTGTGTCAGTTTCCCAGAATGACCAATAAAATAAAACGAAAGGCTGAACTGCCAGAAAGCAGATCAGTTCTGTGTACATTAGGTACTTTACACAATACACAAAACCCCAAAACACATGAAAGCAAAAACACACGCTGCAGTGCATAACCAGCTTACCCAGCATGGCTCTATGCTGCATTACTTTATGGAAACCTGGACTCATTTCAGCTCCTAAACTTGCAGGTCCTTCTTCAGGAACAGCAGCTGATCAGCATGCTCAGGGGGGAGCGCCCTCCTCTGGGCGGGGATTATGTCACCAGCAGGGGAAAAGACTCTTTCTGCAGGGCACTAGTCCCCGGGACACACACATGCTTTTGTGCCAGCTTGGCTAGAAGTGGGTACCCTTGTGCCGGAGATTTCCACCGATCCGGCGGATCTTCTGTCAGTGGTAGAGGTGGAGCTTCTTGGTCCTGCCCGGCCTCCTTTCCAGCTATGGAAGTAGCCGACAGCAAGGGAGCTCTGGTGGTCTGGACCGTCTGCCCGAGGAGGTCAGATAGTGCAGAGTTCCTCTTCTTTGGTGTGTGTGCAGTGGAAGGATCGTTCCCATCGTCATCACAGGTGTCGTCACTCTGCTCAGAGCTTCCTCCCTCAGTAGTGCTCTCTTCAGGACTATTCACCACCCCCAAGTCTGCATCCTGTAAGAAAATAAATCAGTGGCAAACCTTTCACTTTATTATTTAAAAACATGTTCAGTCTTCACATCAAGTCAACCATTACCATTCATTTCAAATGTCCACACATGTCTTTTTGCACATGAAGAGGACATATGGATGGCGTCTCTAGCAACAGCCTGACGGTTTAAAGTCACAACTGAAACTAAGAATCCAGATGAGCTACTACTGTTGACAAGACGTACTGACCTTCAGAGCAGCAGCCTTTGACACCACCTTGGCATCCGTCTCCTGCATGACTTGTGGTGACAGGAAGAGCAGAGTTTAAACCTGGGGTGCAAGGCTGACGAGACATCCAGGTTGTTCTTCTCCTCTGCGGAGTCATATCTCTTGGACAGGTCTTGATGGGTGGTGTTCTTTATCTCTCTGACAAGAGGGGGATCCTCAGTGGCTCCGACTGTGTCACCCAGAAGTTGGGCCTGAAGCGGAGCGATGACAGAAATGGTCGGGTTCTTCTCCTCGCACATGATGCTTGCTGCAGCCAGCATCGGCTTGAGGGCTTGCACAACCTCTTCAGCATTTGTGACGTCTGTCTCAGTCAAGGTGCAAATGTCAGAGACGCTCTTTCTCACCTTTAATGAAAGAACGTGACAGAATGGAAAGTTCACTAAAAACATTCATTTAATGTATATTTTGTGAATGAGATATAGCCTAAAATATGAATGAATGTGCCACGGTGCTCTGCTCCTGCAGTACTTTAAAAGTAGGATGGGAATTATATAAATATTCAACTTGCCTAAGCTTTAATGCAGTAACATTATGAATTAATATTTTAGGCTAGGCTATTATATCATTCACAACCTCGTTATTAAAATATAATCCATATGACACATACAAACACATCAGATACATACAGACCTGAATACACTTAATCAGTAACAATGTAGTATCACCACGTAGGCCTACCTCGGGAGGTAGGAGGGCAGCACAGACAGCAGGCTGCTGCTGGAGGAACCGGGACCGCGTCTCATAGGCGCTGCGCCATCGGACGGCAGCATGTGTGATGAGCTTGGGTGGAGGAGGCTCAAGCATCCTCTGCTTTCTCTTCAGTGCATCGGCGGCTGTGGTGCTTCTGTGGAAGGAGGCGGAAATCCTCCGGACCTTCGCAAGCAGTCGAGCTACAGCTGTCAGTTTCAGGGCAGGCTGCGATGCCAGGTTCAGTATATGCGCCCAACACCGGATGTGCTGATATCCAGTCAGCTCAACAGCTACAGTCATGTGCAGTGCATTGTGGGTAACGACCACGGGGTCTTTTCAGTAAGCTTCCTCCCCTCTGTAGCCTTCTGCAACACACTGCCATATGAGCACCGGTGTGGCTCTCGTTCATCAGCCTGGTCTGAAGGACGTAACGTTTCCTCTCCCACCCCTTGTCAGTAGAATGAGCGGTGAAGGTCACATAGGCCTCGGTGGCCCTTGAAGTCCCCCCATCGCAGGTGAGTGCAGCCCTCTCAGCCGACTGAAGTGCGTCCTCCACCTCTGCTCTCGTCTCTGCCCACTTGGCTGGAGCAGCTGTGTGGGTGGAGTATCTTCCAGACGGCATCTCGGACCTTGGTTCTGGTGTTTGAACCACGTGGTGAAAACCTGGATTTCCCACCACGCTGTACGGGCGAAGGTCCTTGCAAGTGAACCCAGCGACGGACTTGGTGATGCTCGTCGCCCTCGGCGAGGTAAAGGGAAACCGGGACTTGGACGTATTTCCGGTGCTGCGGGACTACTTCCGGCCGGGGTGTCCTGTTTCTTGGGGGGCTCGGGATGATGGCGAAGCAGGTGGGTGTGGAGGTTGGTGGTGTTCCCAGTGTGCTTGAGTTTTCCAAGACGGTTTCTGCAGATTACATGTTCTTGTCTAGTTTGTCCTTCCCCTCGTCACTGTCGTGGGACCCAAAGTGGCCCAGACTGTGGACTTGTAACGAGCCGGTGCGTCTCTGCTTGGCTTTTCTCTCCCGCTATCGGCCATCTGAGCTGGCTTCTTCACGCACGGCTCGCGCGCATGCTTCCTCCGTTCACCTACTTCCGTTCACGGATTTGACCCTCGTTCATTTGATTAGCGCCACCACGAGGAGTCTTGAAATAGTGACTTTGGTAAGATAAATGGTAGCAGGCGGGGGAATCCAGCTAAACGCTTGCATGTTTTAACAAAAACATCCATCTCTGACGTCAGTGAATCGATTACGCATCGCGCGAGGAAGTATCGCGATGCGTTGCCGCATCGATATGTTGTCCCACCCCCCTACCCCCCACAGTCCAAAGACATGTAGGGCAGGTGACTCGGCCGTAATACATTGTCCCTAGATACGTGTGTGTGTGTGTGTGTGTGTGTGTGTGTGTGGGCCCTGTGATGGCCTGGCGGCCTGTCCAGGGTGTCTCCCCGTCTGCCAGCCAATGACTGCTGGGATAGGCTCCAGCATCCCCGCGACCCTGAGAGCAGGAAACGCGGTTTGGATGATGGATGGATGGATGATGGATGGATGATGGATGGATGATGGATGATGGATGATGGATGGATGATGGATGATGGATGGATGGATGATGGATGGATGATGGATGATGGATGGATGATGGATGGATATTTCAGAAATGGGAATGAGTCCCCACTCCTCCTATCTCTTGCGTCTGTTTTCGTCTCTATATTACCGTATTGGTCTGAATATAAGAGAGGTTTTGTTTTTTTGTTGTTTTTTTTTTCTGGAAATGCGTCTGAAAAGTAGGGTCGTCTTATTTGAGGTCTGGACTTTTAAATGTCAGTATACATTCACAACAGCAGGTGGCGCCAAATATTTGTAAAACAAGTGTTTCGATTCTTACTGAAGCAATCCAGCCCGTTTTTGTTTTTTTTATTCTGATTTGTTTCAAGAATGTTCTACAGTTCGACTTGACTTGGATGGTTATTGCAGTTATTGGACCTTTGATAGGCTACATGGTGGTTTTCTTCACCGCAGCATCACCAGCAGCAGCAGCAGCAGCAGCAGCAGCAGCAGCAGCAGCAGGAGAACAACTGTGATTTTTACAATGATTAAACCCTGAAAAACGGTTAAAACTATCAAACGCTGAATCAGTTCCTCTGGACACCTTTATCGACCGATACGTTTCATCATCTAGTACCTGTCAGATATCTGTCAATAACATCTGTCAATAACATCTGTCAATAACATCTGTCAGTAACATCTGTCAATAACATCTGTCAGACATCTGTCAGTAACATCTGTCAGTAACATCTGTCAATTACACTTGTCAATTACACCTGTCAGACATCTGTCAAACATCTGTCCAAAACATCTGTCAGACATCTGTCAATTACACCTGTCAGACATCTGTCAGACATCTGTCTATAGTAAACGCTGCGTCCAGATGGACTGATTCAACCTTCTGTGGTTTTCTAAGCTGGGTTGCTGCGCATGCGTCAAGACGTTTAACACACAAAGCAGAACATGTCAGAACTCTTCATGAAAGCTCTTTCAGTCCGCAAGCAAACAGCGTCGCTGTTCTCATTTGTTCGTGTGTCTGAGTAGTTGGTCTGTTGTCGTTTCCCTCCTGTTGTGTTTGTTCTTGGCTCTTTTCATACGGAGTAGTTTTTCCTCCGGTGTATTTATTTCATAGTTTTGATATTTCAATGTTATTGAGCTAAAAACATTGATGTAAATGTGACTTGTACAGTTGTGTTTTTTGCCACATGGTGTCCAGTTGTGATACGGCTCTACTGTGATGGAGGACACACACCAGCTCATGCCTGTAACTTTGGGAAGTGTTGCTGAGCTCTACTGTCCTCATGCCATAAAATACTTTGTATGAAAATGAACTGCCAAACTATTGTAAAGACGGTGTAAAGTTGTATTATGTAAAGACAAGAAGACCTACAAGGCTTATACACTTCAGCATCTTATTAAAACGGTATTCACTGTAAAGTTAAGGCATTTATACAACACAATGTCATTTATTTAAGAAACCTGTCTTGTTTCTCTGTGTTTAAAAAGTTACCATAGTGAACTTTTGAAGAAAATGATACAACAATGAAAAACTATGTTGTGTACATATATACATATATACATTCACTGAGGTATTTTTTTAAAACATGGCTTGCTTCAATTTCAGATTTTAAGGTGCAAGTGTTACATGCTTTGTACATTGAAGTTCTAAAGGGTTTTACATTTTCCATTAAAATGGATTTATCAACCTTGTGGTTGCTGTGGTTTGCATACCGGCCAGTCAGGGACCGTGTCTCACTTGTCCCAAACCCGAGGAATGGATGTGGACTAACGAGTCAGAGGCTTTGGTACAGTGCAGAGTGCAGTACACTGCTGAGCTGATTTCTATACATGACTAGAGTGCTACAAAGGAAGGGACAGGGGTTAGCTTAGCCTGTTACATTGCTAACTATGCATTATATACTACATAGCTGATGTTCGAGCTGTACTTTTACTGCTCACCCTTATTACAGCCGGGCAGCAAAAGTGAGCCGGGTGTCTTTGTCCAGTTAGTTTTTCCCACTCCTGCGGAATCCCAAGATGTGTTCTCAGGTTAACTGGTCGACTGAATCTCTCCCACACTTCCTGGGTCTTCCTCGAAGTGGACCCCTACATGGAATGCCGTTTCCAATTCAAACTGGCTACTGACCACCACCTTCCCGAGTACCCGAGTTCTACCCTGCTGGGAAAACCCTCCTTCCTGCCGCTGGGATCCATCAGCCCAGAGTTTTGCTTTGAGACCGTCACTGTCAGATGTAATGCATCGCTGTAACCGCTAGTAGGCGTTTCTTGTATTTTGGGGGTGTGTCTTGTAATTTGGGGGCGCGTCTTGTACGTTACGCCCCTGTCCTTCAGTCCGCAGACGTGCTGTTGGGTTTTTAAGCTCTGCTGGGCGTCCAGCACAACGTCTGGACGGACGTCTATCTGTCGTCCTTTTGATGGTACTGAGTAAAACTCGTGTTCGCGAGTATTCTCTCGCAGTACTAGAGCACCACTTCGTTACCCTGCGTCGTATTGGCTACTGTGAAATAAGTCTGCGTTTTTATTCAACAGTACCTGTCTGCGGACTGCCAGACAGGGACGTAAGGCACAAGACACGTCCCCTAAGTAAAAGGAACGCCCACTTACCAGTTCGTGAAACCTTCACATCACATTAAAAAGACCGGGCCGCTCCGTAAGCATTTCACTCCAGGGCAGAAAGTGTGGGGCATAAACCACTTGTCACCCCAACACAGATATTTCTGCCTCCTCCTCATCTAAAACCCAGACTGATGGGACATGTTGTGAAAGCTGGGAACAAAGGAGGTGATGGACTTCACTATCTGAGACAGATGTTTCCAAGAATACCTGGTGCCAAGATGAAGGAAGGCCTTTGTGTTGGTCCACAAGTCAGACAGGTCCTCAGTGACAGGGAGGTAGAAGATCTGCTAGTGGGCCAGGGAAAACAGCATGGAAGGCGTTTCAGGGTGTTGTGGGGGATTTCCTTGGCAACTACAGAGCACCAAACTCCACTGAGCTGCTGGACGACATGCTTAAAGCACACAAAACCATGAAGTGACACAGGTCTATGAAAATTCCTGTTGTGCACCACACGTGGACTTCTTCCCTGCTGGACTTGGTGCAGTCAGTGAGGAACATGGTGAAAGGTTTCACCAGGACATTGGACCATGGAAAAGAGGCGTCAGGACAACTGGAATCCATCAATGCTGGTGGACCACTGTTGGACACTGAGACGAGAGGCACCAGGTGCTGAGTACCAACGAAGATCCTCTGCAAAACGTTTTAAGCTCAGCTGAACTAACACCACGTGTCAGCACCATTATGTGATTACACGTTACATCCAATACAAGGTATTCTAATGTTCCTCCACCTTCCTACGTGATGCAGCTCATCTGAAATGATGAATGATGTCTGTGTTCAGCTTGACATTGTCCATCATTACCTCCTTTTTCCAGGAAGCGAGACGTCTGAAAACGTGTCCAGTGTTATCGCCGCCTATAATCCCGTGTGTACCAGAGAGATCAGGCAGTAAATCAGATACCTCACGGAAGAAGGCCGGGTCATCAACATTCGGACCATAGGAGTGTAACGGGACATGACTAAATGTAGGCAGTTACCAAAACACATCTGCCGTCTGGCTCATTCACAGTACAGACACGTCTGAACGGAACCCCAGTCCTGCAAATCAAAATGGCCGCTCCCCGGGCTTTACTGGAGAACGTGGACTGGAAGATCTGGTTGGCCCCTGTTGAGAAATCACCTTCGTGGTCCTCGTCCCCGAGTCCGTTGATGTGAAGAAAACAGCCACACGTCTTAGGAGATTAAAATGATTTTATTTGAGTACAGATCTGGAGATACACTGCCAATCCGTCGTGTGTGTCTGACTTCTTTGTGTGCCCTGGTGGGTTATATAGACCCCCCTGCTTCTCCTTTACGACACCTCTGGTCTTGATTATCCTATCAATAGAACCTTTTGGTGGTTGAGCTTTAAGAAGTGCTCATCCTGTTTCAACCTACTGAGCTTAGCAGGGGGTCCTCCTAGTACCAGACACGGTGTCTCTCCCAAGGCCCCAGGGGAGGGCAACCCCCTCCCCTACCCACATTCTTGTGGGAGACCTGCAATATATTTGTCTACATGAAGGTGTCTTCTTCACCCTCTGTTCTGGTTACATACATTGGTTACATACTGAGTAACACATTGGTTACATACTGAATAATACAAAATACACTCGGATTATATTTAATATCAATCAACAATTCCCCCTTTTGATCTCCTCTAAGGAGATCACTAAAAGGCTTCTAACTCCTGATCTAAGGGATTCAGGACAAACAGGGGCATCATAGGGGGCGGTAGTTCCCCGTCTTTATGCTCGATAGCCGTGATGATGAGCCGGTTTACCAGGGAACGCAGGCAGGGTATGAAGCAGCAACCACAAGTAACTAGTATAGCCAGAAATATGGCGAGGGAAAGGAGGAAGGATATTACAACACCCTTCCACTTGCCAAATTGGGAAGCGAGCCATCTTTCAAACGGGTTGGCAATCCCAGAGTAATCATGCATGGTCTGTGATAATGCCCTCAGACCCTCGAGGGCTCGTGTAACAGATCCATCTGGGGCGGTGTTATTGGGAATGAAAATACAACACTGGTCCCCAAACATAGAGCAAACACCCCCTTTTTACCTCGTCCCTCTTTGCCCGGCTCTGGGTAAAATCAAAAGCCCAGACGCACCCGGTCAGCCACATCACCACGGCCAAAGCCCCAACCGCAAATCTAGTTTCTACATGATGGTGAATTCTTTTGACCGTCATGGCGCAGGCTGCTGGGTCGCCGATCTGCTGGACCGTTCCTCCCGAATCAGCTTCTTCTAGCCGGGTTTGTGATCGTCCGGTCGGGTTCCTCTATGACCTAGGGGAGAGGTTACCAGCACTTTCACCCTGTTCCAAGCTAGCAATGTGTTTTGGTGTTTCGCTGGAATCTGGTCTCTCCTCCTGGGGGGACGTTGCCTCCTGTAGGCCCTCTGGTATAGCGTCTAGGGTCCGTCCGGGCTCCTCCGCGACAGCACACTGGCTCCAGTGGTACCAGACGTCTCCTTTCCCTTTCAGCCGGACTGCGTGAGACGTCCTCTCTACCACCTCGTATGGTCCGGTCCACCGGGGCTCCGCCCTCTTCCACTTAATGGGTCGCAACAGGATCCACCGCGCATGGGGGAGGGTGGATTCCGGTGCTGGCGTGCGTCTTTCGCCAACCTGTCGGGAGAAATCTGAAACCAAAGCCTGTAATTCTTTAAAACATGTGCTTTTAGTTCCCCCCATTGACTCTAGTCCCTCCGTTGAGGCCGCCCATGGCCCCGGAAACTGTCGCCCCATCATTAATTCATATGGGGTGAACCCGGTCCCCTGATTGACTGATGACCTAATCGTCATTAGTGCCAAGGGAAGGGCCTCAACCCAATTCATTTTAGTTTGAGCACAAATTTTAGCCAGTTTTTGTTTGAGGTTGTGATTCATTCTTTCTACCTTGCCCTGGGACTGTGGATGGTATACGGTCCCAAAGGCGTGTTTCAGTCCTAATAGGCTGACACCAAATTGTGGATTTTCTTATCCTCTTAATGGGCTCTTGCCCCAGCAACCTCTGGGACGAACAATCATTGGACAAATATTGGAGCAAACAGAAAATCTCTAATGCATCTGCAGATGGAGAGTCATATAATCACAGAAGTCAGTCTGTGAGGATAAGCTCCGCCCCTATACTGGAGATAGGGCTTTTTATAGCACAGTCCGTCGTGTCATACCTTATGTTTCCTGCATTAACCAAGGTGTTGTCTTACAAAGGAATGCAGGAAAACATCAGTCATGTTCTGTGCCTGGTGAGTGTCTGTAGATTTATTCTTTTACTGCCCCAGGCCGGAGTGGCCCTCATGTTTTAGTGACCCCTAGTTGTTATCTTTACTGCCCAAGGCTGGGGAGGCCCTCATGTGTTAGTGACCATTTGTCGTCTGCAGTGTGTGGGATTTAGTGGCCATGTGTGTGTGTGTCTGCAGTGAATGAGAAGTTTCATACACACAGAGAAGTGGAAAACTACAGAGTACCTATGGAGTGCACATGGAGTACTATTTGTACTCCACAATTCCCCCCTTTTGTTCATCATTGAACACCCAAAGGTAACATAGAAATAATACCAACCAGCACACATAACATGCATATACAGAAATGAGAAACAGCCATGAGAACAACCGGAATGGAAAGGGTTAACCAGTGTTCGTCATAAAGTATAATTCAGACGGGGGAGTCGCTGTCATTGGAGGATGTGTAGGAGGATTCAGAACCGAAGTCCTTGTGGGGGGGCGGGGCAGAGGGGAACAGCAGTGGTGGAGAGGGGGAAGACGAAACAGGATCCCCATCCTGTTGGTCAAGGAGGTGATGATACACGAGCTGAGTAGCAATGAGGCCGCGTATCACACTCCGAACTATGGGCACGATGCAGCAGGTGAGGAGTAGCAGGACACCCAGGAAAAGTGGTGCTGCTTCGGCTAGGCGAGTAAAAGACATCAGGACCCATTATCTGCATCAGCATCTCCGACATGAACTGCACCGGATCTCTACCGGCCTCACCACCTTCAGGAATGTTCAGTACATGGAGATTGGCCCTCTGAGATCGGTTCTCGAGGTCGTCGATTCGGTCCTGCAGAGACAGGTTTTGGGTTCGGAGCATTTTGATGGTGGACTCAGCTGCAGTTAAACGTTCAAAGTTGTCACTGGTTACAGACTCCACAGAGGCAAGGCGATTTCGGACTCTCAAAGCCAAACCCAAATCTGTCGTCTCCAGAGCTAGGAAGCTGGTGCTAGTCTCATCTAGACAACCAGAGGGGTCTTCATGTGTGGGAGGATTGGCTGGGCCAGGAGCAGACCACCCTCACCTCCTCTCTCACCCGGAAGCTAACCGGGACACCATGGAGACCACCCTCACACAGACACAGCTCCTACAGCCGCGTTATGTGGCAGGTTGCTCTTTGTTCTGTCCAGCCGGGAGGTTGTCTTCCCGTGGAGCATACCCCGGGCCCCTGGACCCGGTACCACGGGAGTGGGGGTGTTACCCAGCTCGTCTGGAGGAGGGGGAGGAGCAGGTGGTGACAGTATCTGGAGGGAAAAACTTTCAGAGAGAAACTGCACAACACTGAAAACACTGTCATTCTAGGATTCTGAAGATTCGTAGTCAACGTGATTCAGTGTTCTTCAGATACTTCCGCTATGATCCAAGTTGGTATCCGTTTGTTTCTTATGAAGTAAAAAATCAAAGAAAACTGTACAGAAGAAGGCTCACAACCATTCTAGATTTCAATTCCTCATTCCCACTACCCCTCTTATTACACAAGAACAGAACACATTGTGTCAACCCATTTAACCATGAAGGAGAAGAGAAAAAAAATGAAATTATGATATGATCAGTTTTTATGTTAGTTGTTAGTAAACCAAAAACAATTTCATGCAGTCGAATGAATCAGACTTTCATTCCATACAAGCTGTTTACAAATGTTCCGAAGTCTGTAATGTTGTACTTATCTGAAATAAATTCTCTAAAACTAAAACAGATGAGGGATGATAAATATAGTTGTTGTCTCAGATCCTGAACGTCCAAATAAAACCTAAATTAATAAAACCATAAGGTATCTTGTAAATCATTGAAACAATGAGCTGTTTGAAGACAAGAAACAAATGCCCCCCACCTTAACCAAATGAAACAACAAGAAGCCCCTTTCAAGGCCCCAAAAAGAGGGAGGGGGTTTCAAAGGAAAGAAATGCTCAATTAACAATACAAAGAAATTGATGTAATCAGTTAAAACCAAATAAATCAAACCAAAAATGAGTCTTATGAGGAGGCTCAAACTCACGGTAAAAAATAACATAAACATAGCCATAGCATAGACCTTTAAAACGCAGGACTCAGTAGGTTTCATTCATATTCAAATAAAATGTAATCGTCCTCCACACAAGAAATTGTCAAAGAAATGAATACCCTCTTTAAAAAAAAGAACAACATCCTAAAATTCACACCTTAGTGTTGAAAAACAAAAACAAGTTCAATTTAACACAGAGGAAAGTCAACATAAAGACAAATGAACCAATGGGTGTCTTCAAATGGAAAGAAAAACAACAACAGCTTAAAACAACGTAACTGTGGTTTACACTGTCCCTGTTACTCTCAAGGCAACCCCCCCCCATCCCCCCCACCCCCCCAAGGTGTGAAGTGGGTAGGCAGTTGGGTCCCACCAGTTATTCTTTAAAACAAATCCCAGTAACAGAAAGAAAAACAGAATAGGTAAAATTAAAAATATTGCAGCTGTGGCGTTGGACATAACAGAGTTCTGCTTAACAGTTCAGGAAATGAAGCAGGGACAGGAAATCCTTCGGTTTAGGGGAATCCTAAAGGAAGTGAGGACAGGATCAAGTTAATGTGAAAAATACACCACAAAAACTTTTCAATGCAACAAAAACAAAAAACAAAAACCAAATGGATATATCACATTTTCTATGAGGTACCTCAGAAAGAAAAGAAATAGATTCCTTGAAAGGATTTAAATAATTATTGCTTCAGGTTGGTGACTTTCTAAAGCCAGTTGTTTGTCACACAAGAACAAAAGCCGGGTTGGGTCTGATAAGGATGCTAAACGAGGTGGCCTCTGAAAACCCCCTCTCACACCCCAATTGTCAGGAAAACAAAAGGTTTGGAAAAGCCAAAACAAAACCTCCCCCAGCTTTTATATCCCCATTTAAGCCACTCTCAAGGACTTGCAACTTCTAAACAACACAAAATGGCCAGACGGACAAACACCACGGAACAAACTATGAACACACACACAGACAAGTCATGTCAAACACAAAAGCCAGTCAGGGTCCGTCAAGGTGCGGTTTGGTACCAATGGTTTCGAGTCATAGTCCTCTGTAGCTTTTCTCTTTCCCTACTTTCACACTCTTTCTTTTCCGAGAATTCAACATTATTCCGACCAGTACATCTATTTGTTCCCGTCAGGACTTCCACCAGGGCTTCTCTTCACCCTTTTCACCCGCCACAAATACCATCCCAACGGAACGGCATCCTCCGCCTTTCTCTCTCTCTCCTTATAACAGCTTCTTCTAACCTCCTTTGTTCTTCCTCCCTTCGTCTCGCCTTTGCCTTGGGACCCTCATTTTTTTGGTTCGTCATCATTTGTATCAGCATGTCGCTCTGCTTCTGCAGGGACTTCCACTGCGGTCCGCTCCCGCTTTTTTCTCCTTCTTCTTTTTCCATTATACCTTTTACGTCTCCTGTCTATCTGTTAGGGACTCCAACCCTCTATTTTATTTAATCTATCCTTTAGGGACTCCAACCCTTACTCTTATTTAATCTATTGTTCAGGGACTCCAACCCTTACTCTATTTAACCTATTGTTCAGGGACTCCAACCCTTACTCTATTTAACCAATTGTTCAGGGACTCCAACCCTTACTGTATTTAACCAATTGTTCAGGGACTCCAACCCTTACTCTATTTAACCAATTGTTCAGGGACTCCAACCCTTACTCTATTTAAACAATTGTTCAGGGACTCCAACCCTTACTCTATTTAACCAAATGTTCAGGGACTCCAGCCCTTACTCTATTTAACCAATTGTTCAGGGACTCCAACCCTTACTCTATTTAACCAATTGTTCAGGGACTCCAACCCTTACTCTATTTAACCAATTGTTCAGGGACTCCAACCCTTACTGTATTTAACCAATTGTTCAGGGACTCCAACCCTTACTCTATTTAACCAATTGTTCAGGGACTCCAACCCTTACTGTATTTAACCAATTGTTCTGGGACTCCAACCCTTACTGTATTTAACCAATTGTTCAGGGACTCCAACCCTTACTGTATTTAACCAATTGTTCAGGGACTCCAACCCTTACTGTATTTAACCAATTGTTCAGGGACTCCAACCCTTACTGTATTTAACTAATTGTTCAGGGACTCCAACCCTTACTGTATTTAACCAATTGTTCAGGGACTCCAACCCTTACTCTATTTAACCAATTGTTCAGGGACTCCAACCCTTACTGTATTTAACCAATTTTTCAGGGACTCCAACCCTTACTCTATTTAACCAATTGTTCAGGGACTCCAACACTTACTGTATTTAACTAATTGTTCAGGGACTCCAACCCTTACTGTATTTAACCAATTGTTCAGGGACTCCAACCCTTACTCTATTTAACCAATTGTTCAGGGACTCCAACCCTTACTGTATTTAACCAATTGTTCAGGGACTCCAACCCTTACTGTATTTAACCAATTGTTCAGGGACTCCAACCCTTACTGTATTTAACTAATTGTTCAGGGACTCCAACCCTTACTCTATTTAACCAATTGTTCAGGGACTCCAACCCTTACTCTATTTAACCAATTGTTCAGGGACTCCAACCCTTACTGTATTTAACCAATTTTTCAGGGACTCCAACCCTTACTCTATTTAACCAATTGTTCAGGGACTCCAACACTTACTGCATTTAACTAATTGTTCAGGGACTCCAACCCTTACTGTATTTAACCAATTGTTCAGGGACTCCAACCCTTACTCTATTTAACCAATTGTTCAGGGACTCCAACCCTTACTGAGCTCTAAGCTTCCCTCCTTTGGGGGTCCTCAATTCCCCGGGAGAGTTTTCCCAGCCTTAACCTCACCCCCTCGTCAGAGAGTGAGTGGGTGCGCCACTACCTAGGATCTTAGCCAGAGGACTCCAACCTCTTCTACCGATTATCTCCTTTTTACTCTTACCGTAGGGGACTCCAACCCCTCCTTTTTTGTTAAACTGGTCGCCTTCTCCTTCCCGAGCTTAGTACAATTTAGTAATTCAGTCCAATATGCAGATTTCGTTAAAACAGGTTCTGCTTACCTTATTCGTGTTGTGGGTCGACCCCAAGCTCGGGAGGTGTCGGCGGGCAGCCACACTATCCAGTTAGGACCGCTTCTTCACATCCCGGACGAAGCCCCCAATTTGTTGAGAAATCACCTTCGTGGTCCTCGTCCTCGGGTCCGTTGATGTGAAGAAAACAGCCACACGTCTTAGGAGATTAAAATGATTTTATTGAGTACAGATCTGGAGACACACTGCCAATCCGTCGTGTGTGTCTGACTTCTTTGTGTGTCCTGGTGGGTTTTATATAGACCCCCCTGCTTCTCCTTTACGACACCTCTGGTCTTGATTATCCTATCAATAGAACCTTTTGGTGGTTGAGCTTTAAGAAGTGCTCATCCTGTTTTAACCTACTGAGCTTAGCAGGGGGTCCTCCTCGTACCAGACACGGTGTCTCTCCCAAGGCCCCAGGGGAGGGCAACCCCCTCCCCTACCCACATTCTTGTGGGAGACCTGCAATATATTTGTCTACATGAAGGTGTCTTCTTCACCCTCTGTTCTGGTTACATACATTGGTTACATACAGAGTAATACAAAATACACTCGGGTTATATTTAATATCAATCAACACCCCAGCTGAGCAATCTTTCTTTTCTGGGTCTAATATGTTTCTTGTTAATGTATGACGTCAGCGGACAGAGATTCTTTTTTTCCCCTTTTCCTCCCCAATTGTACCTGGCCAGTCACCCCACTCTTCCGAGCCGTCCCGGTCTCTGGTCCACCCCCTCTGCTGATCCGGGAGGGCTGCAGACTACCACGTCTCCTCCCATACATGTGGAGTTACCAGCCGCTTCTTTTCACATGACAGTGAGGAGTTTCACCAGGGGGACGGAGCGCGTGGGAGGATCACGCTATTCTCCCCAGTCCCCCCCCCTCGAACAGGCACCTCGACCGACCAGAGGAGGCGCTAGTGCTGCGAGCAGGACACATACCCACAGCCGGCTTCCCACCCGCAGACACGTGTCCGTAGGGACGCCCGACCAAAGCGGACAGAGATTTTAAATGAGACAACACTTCAGCTTGTTTGAGCACATGGCTCATCCACGCACATTGCAGCTAGTGAAAGTAGTGTCGCCACCTGGCGGAGGTAAACTAGGATGCATATCGAGTTTGAATAGTAGCGGTGTACACCCAAAATGCCCTAGTAAAACATTGATAAGAAGAATAAAAGTTAAAAAACAAAACAGGAGTCCCAGAGTCTCAACTGCCCAGTGCTACACACTGAAAAAAGTAAAACATGGCTGTTGTTCCTGTGATGCATTTTTTCTGATTGTGAAAACCTAAAAATATTAGATTGTTTATTTGACCTAAATGTTGTGATTTAAGCTTATAGGTCAACTTATTTTTTTTTGTTTGATTCAATATAAAATGTCGAAATGCCCTTTTTTAGATTGAGCGTGTTTCGCGCATGCGCTTTCTCTGCTCGACCCGTCAGGCTGTAGCACGTGTCTTTCCATCCGTCATTTCAATAAGAAGAAGAAGAGGAAGAGGAAGAAGAAGAAGAAGAAGAAGAAGAAGAAGAAGAAGAAGAAGAAGAAGAAGAAGAAGAAGAAGAAGAAGAAGCAGCGAGTGCCTTTCTTGCCGAGGTGAAGAGACTTGAAACTGGTAAGGGAGGTATACGAAACTAAACACGTAAACATTAACCTTCACTCTTGTGGAAAATGTATAGCTCATACAGTTTGTAGTAGATATAACCTGCAGTATCCGAAGGAGGTAAAAGTACTTTTGAAGTCATTCAGAAGGTGTTCATGGGCCTAGATGCAACAAAAATGACGCTCAAAGTTGAACGTTTGTGCAACCTTCTACACAGCCAGTATTGAACCCAAGCTTTGCTGAGGATTCACAATAATGCTGGTGACCCTTGTCCTTTAGGGGGTACTGTAATTAATCCAGTCTGGGGATTGCAGTTTTCCTCATACCAAACCTGATCAGTTAATGAGCTGTTTAAGAGTCAAATGCATTTGACTGGTAGCACCAATCGAATGCAAATGTCATGCTCATGTTTTTTTTTATTTAATGAGATGCTGCTTTATGACTGCTTTTAAGTGTTTCCTACTGTGTTGACTACATGTCATGATCAATTTAATCCATTCATACATTGATACATATTCATACATTAATTCATACATTAAGCCATGCATACGTTAATTACTTCCTGTATCAAATATAGACACTCCTGCACAGAAACATTCAAAACACAAATATTGAATTTTTGTCATTGTTGAGGGAAAATATATTGGAAATAAAAATATATATCTGTAACTGTCTGTGTGATCTCGGTCATTTATCAATCATGTTTTAATTACAGCTTAGAATTTATAAGTAATGTCAAATTAACTCATTTTTAAAAAAATGAGTTAATCTAAAATAATATTGAGGCGAATTCCACTAGTGTTTCTGCTCCGAGGTTCATTCACATATTACCCACAATGCAACTGAGCTGTCGATGTTTTGGTTATGTTGTGGGATATGGACCATGTTAAAAACGGACATATCTGTTACAGACAGCGGTGATGTGGTGGAAGGTGATGGGGACGTTATGAGAGAAGCTAGATTAGATAACATGCTACTTCCCACCATGAGGGTAAAGAGTAGGCAAATAGATAGGCTCGCTTAGATGGCCGAGAAAAGGGGCGGAGCTAAGACCCATACACACTTGTGTCTGTTCTGATTTGCTTCACTTGCAGTCATTAAAAGCTTACTTGTTAACTCTGAAAGGGTGTCTAAGAAGTCCATTATTTAACCACGTCACAATATATTTTTTGAATCTAATATTAGCTATTTTTTTTAAATTGAGGAAATTTAAAATAATCAGATTTCTCTAACCTTTTAACCTATAAAAATCAATTGAATAGAGTAAATATTTCAGGTTGAAGAGAATGGATTATTTACATTGAGATAATGAAGGCAATCTGTTTTTTTTCCAATTGGCTCAAGTTAAAGTAATTAGCTTGCCTGAAGTTAGTTTGCTTGGATTTAAAAAGATTAAATTAGACCGAGTGTTTTTTTTAGGTTGAGCCAATGTCAAATAGTTTGTGTGATGGATTACTCTAATTTGACTAGGTTAAACCAACAAATTACTTTTTTCAGTGCAGAGTCTCCACTACCCAGCACCACGCTATGGAGACCTTTCCGGTTCCAGAGTGGTTGGCCTCTCCCTGCCGACGACCAGTCTGTTCCCGAGCCGTCGGCTGCCTCTGCTGACCACCTGTCTCTGCCGGCGATTGCCCTGATTTTTATCCGCCTTTGACGACGGTACCCCGAGCAGCCCTGCGCCTCCGAAGCAAGTTCCCTGAGCGGTCCCGCCTCTGACCTGTCTACGTCGCCGATCTCCCGAGCGGTGGTCCCGTCCATGCCGCCGAGCTCCCGAGCAGCTGACCAATCCACATCACAGGCCTCCAGGTCATCCACCTGTCCATCCGCCGGGGCTGCTCCCTTCAGTCCTGCATTCTGGTCGCCCTCCAGATCAGTTGTGTCCATCGGTCCAGCCATCGGGCCATCTGCCTAAGATCTCTGGCCCCATTCATCCACTCCCAGATCCCTTGGTCCTGAAGCCCTACCCCAGACCCCCTCCGCCCACCCTGCTTGGGGCTCCTGCTCCGTTTGTTTGGGATGTCTGGAATCCGTCAACTGAAGGGGGGGGTCCTGTCATGGTTGTGTGGTCTGGGTCATCAAAGCTCCCCATTCCCTGACTAGCATTTCTGTTCCTGCCCTGCCCTGCTCACCTGCGCCCCGTTTACCTGATTGGCTGCCCAGCAGGTATATTCCCCTGGGTTGCCCCGACTCTTTGTCGGATGGTTGTGTTTAACCTTTGGTGGCCGGATGCTGCACCTCTCGTCTCAAGTCTTCCTTGCTGCCTGAATCTACATGTCTGTTTTGTAAGTCTGTTTGCCTTATTAGAACATTGTTCTAGCCCAGTCTGTCTCCACTGTCTGCATCCTGGTCCTCAGTTCCTGCTACTAGCATGACACTTAGTATGTTGGTGACGTACATTGGAAACCATTAATGTTGAAAAACAGAAATATGAATCTGAATTTGAGCTCTGACCTTTCCTAAAAAACCAAAAAGCCACATGTTCACTGAAGCTAAAACAAAACACAACAGAATGTTTGTAGTGGTTTATTTTAGTGTTGAACATAATGTGCAGTCTCACATATACAGCCAGTCAGCCACTGTAATATTTACTGCGCCATAAGCAGCTATTTTGGTCCTTGCGGGTATCCATATATGTGTGTGTGTATGACTTCTGCGCATGTGCAATAAAGTTCTCTTCCTGCCCCACCAAGTACGACTGGACGTCTAATGTTTGCTCCTGCAGTCTAACTCTACAAAAGTATATTAACATGCTAGACATCCGTGACATAAATATGAACAATGCAACAGGTTATGGGCCCAGTGCCATGTCTAGTCAGCGATTTAATAGACTTTTGTTCGACGGCGACGAGAGAGGATACGAGTTATGGGAAACTCGCTTCCTAGCCCACATGGAGTTGAGAGGACTCAGCGAGACTCTACTGAACGTGCCAGTTATCGCTGCGGGCGAAAATGCTGTCCAGTGGAGAGAAGCAGACGTCAAGAAAAACAGAGAAGCGTACGCGGAGCTGGTGCAAGTTTTAGACAACAAGAGCTTGTCACTAATTATGCGGGATGCAGCAGCCGACGGTAGGGCGGCGTTGAAGATACTTCGGCAACATTACGCGGGCAAAGGGAAACCGCGCGTGGTGAGTTTATATTGTGAACTCTCAGCTCTTCGCATGGAAAGCAACGAGACCGTCACGGAGTATATTGTTCGTGCAGAGACAATATTCTCGTCGTTGAAAGGAGCCGACGAGAACATAAGTGACGGGTTGCAAGTGGGAATGGTAGTGAAAGGACTGCCGGACTCCTTCAAACCGTTCGTGGTTCATATTACTCAGAGTAGTGACAGCCTGACATTCAGTGAATTTAAGGCAAAACTAAGGAGCTTTGAAGACACAGGAAGGTACAAGCCGAGTAATGGTGATGACGGGGACAGTGTGATAAGAGCTGCCACAGCAGCCACCACCTCTCGTGGAAGAGGTAGAGAGAGAAAGAGCATGGCCGAAATTGAGTGCTTCAGATGCCACAAAAAAGGGCATATGTCTCGAACATGTACGAGCATGCCTGAACCAAGAAGAGCGGAACGCAGGAGAGACGCGCGAGGCCGGGGGAAGCAGCGAGACGCCATCGCGGGAGTGACCGGAGCAGAGCAGGGTACAGCGGGGGACCAGGACGGACGCTGGGGAGCGCACCGAGAGACAGACGGCACCCACCGAGAAATAGAGGCGGACGCCGATGACCGGGAAGGCAGGTCATATTGCTTCAAGATGAAAGAGGACACCAGGCCGGTGAGGCGGACTGTCAACAACAGAGGTTTGATGGTCGACTGTGGCGCGACGTCACACATGATAAATGACTTTACAAAGTTCAAAAGAGTCGATAAAGGCTTTAAGCCCAAGAGTCACGTGATTGAACTTGCAGACGGGACAAAGGCTACCGGAGTTGCCAAGGCCAGAGGAGAAGCTGAAGTCACCTTAATTGACAGCGAAGGAAGAAAGGTGACAGCACGACTGAAGAGGGCCCTGTATATCCCGACGTTTCCTCAGGACATTTTTTCCGTTAAAGCAGCCTCAAGTAACGGAGCAGAAATCCACTTCAAGGAAGGTGAACATTGGATGGGGTATAAAAACGAGGGTACCAAGTTTAACATTGAAGTATTTGGGAAACTGTATTATTTGTCTACAGCTAATAATACTGATGATAATGTTGACGGATACAAAGGATGTCATGATATTGAAACGTGGCACAGAATCCTTGGTCATTGTAACTTAGATGATGTTTCAAGACTAGAAGGTGTAGTTGAAGGAATGATGATTAAGGGGAAAAATGACAAATCTAACTTCAACTGTGAAACATGTACACAAGGAAAATTTGTGGAGTCTAGAAATAGACAGGCTGATAGCAAAGCTAAAGGAATACTTGAACTAGTCCATACAGATCTGTGCGGCCCGATCGAGCCTACTGATAAAGATGGGTATAAATACACCATAGCTTTCACAGATGACTATAGCAGTATGACATGGACATATTTCATGAGGTCAAAGAGTGATACAGCTAAGGCTACCGAAAAATTCTTAGCTGACACTGCCTCCTTTGGGCAGGTGAAAACCATTAGGTCTGACAATGGTACCGAGTTCACTGGAGGATGTTTCCAAGATCTGCTGAGAGAAAATAAAATTAGTCACCAAACTAGTGCCCCCTACTCGCCGCATCAGAACGGCACGGCAGAACGAAACTGGAGAACATTATTTGACATGGCACGATGTATGCTGCTAGAAAGTAAGATGCCAAAACAGCTATGGAGGTTTGCGGTGCAGACAGCTGCACAGATACGCAACAGGTGCTATTGTAAGCGATTAAAGCAAACCCCATACAGTGCTTTCACAGGGAAAACACCAAATATTTCCCATATGATGGTTTTTGGCACTGAGTGCTATGCCTATAGACAAGACAAAAAGAAACTGGATCCAAGGTGCGAGAAGGGCATTTTCATAGGGTATGATAAATACAGCCCTGCATACAATGTATATTATCCAAAAACAGGAAAAGTGTCAAAGCATAGATTAGTTAAGTTCATACAGAAGAGCAACAGAGACTGCCAGACACAAACAGGTCCACACAACGATGGAGACAGCTATGAGGATATAGACTCATACGAGCCTGATGTAGTACCAGTTAAGACTGATGAGCAGCCCCAGATTACAGGTACAGGAGGTGAAAGTGGTACACTTTCTAATAACCAGGGGGATAGTGAGGGCAGAAACCGCTACCCAACTAGAGAGAGGAAGACCCCAAAATATCTTGAAGAATACCAGTGTAAAGCAGAATGTACTGACGAGCAAGATGTGGATTATTTTTATAGAGCTGTATTTGGGGTACCAAACACATTCAAGGAGGCCATGAGCTCTAATAAGTCTCAGAAGTGGGCTGACGCAATAGAAGAAGAGATTAACTCTTTAAAAGAGAACGAAACGTTCACATTGACCACACTTCCTAAAGGGAAAACTGTTGTGGGAGGTCGCTGGGTCTTTACGATTAAAGAGAACCACGATGAATCTGAAACATACAAAGCTAGATATGTAGCTAAGGGCTATAGCCAGATAGAGGGGATAGATTATAAAGAGACATTCTCCCCAACTGCTAACATGACGTCAGTGAGAATTCTGATGCAGATGGCGGCACAAGACGACCTAGTGCTCCATCAGATGGACGTGAAAACGGCGTACCTACATGCCCCGATGGACTGTGAGGTGTATATAGAACAGCCGGAGGGATTCATAGTTGAGTCCAACACTGATGATCGTTTGGTTTGTAAGCTGAACAAGTCGTTGTATGGCCTGAAACAATCGGGGCGCAACTGGAACAAACTCCTACATGATCACCTAGTAGAAAACGGATTTATCCAGAATGCGGCCGACAATTGTGTATATGATAAACAATCTGAAAATGAGAAGGTGATCCTGATTATTTGGGTGGACGATTTAATAATTGCAGCCAACAACAACGACTTGATCAGTGAGGTAAAGGAAATGTTGAAAATGAAGTTCAAAATGAAGGATCTAGGGGAGCTTAAACATTTCTTGGGTATTGATTTCACACAGAAAAAGGGAGAAATCAAGATGAGTCAGGCAAGACACATTGCAAAGGTGCTACAGAGGTTTGGCATGTCCGACTGTAAACCGAGGTCAACACCCTGTGAGCAAAAGCTAAATTTTGATGAGGAGGGTGAGGTTGTAGATGCCACAGGTTACAGAGAGATAGTTGGCAGTCTGATCTACATAATGACCTCTACCAGACCAGACCTAAGCTGGGTGGTCAGCAAGTTGTCACAACACTTAGCACAGACAAAACAACAACACTGGGTAACAGCTAAACAGGTGCTACGTTACTTGAAGGGCACAATTGAATATGAGCTATGTTACAAAAGAAGTGACAAAGACCTTAAACTAGAGGGTTATAGTGATGCCGACTGGGCGTCAGACCAAAATTACAGGAGGAGTACTACTGGGTACTGTTTTAGCTTGGTCAAAGAGGGTCCAGTTGTATCCTGGAAGACTAGGAAACAACCAACAGTGGCTTTGTCAACATGCGAGGCGGAGTACATGGCTCTAGCAGCCACTGCCCAAGAGAGCCTATATCTTGTTCAATTACTTCAAGGGATGAATAAGGATAGGCAGCACACACCAGTGAGAATATTCGAAGACAATCAGGGGACGATTGCTCTGTCCAAAAATCCAGTATGTAGGCAACGGAGCAAACATGTTGATATTAAATATCATTTTGTGCGAGCCGCACATATTGATGGTAAAATATCCAGTGAATACTGTCCCACAGAAAACATGATGGCCGACGTGTTGACCAAACCACTGACAAAAGCAAAGTTTGAGAAGTTCAGATGTTATTTGTTTGGGGAAACATAGATAACCCAGAAGTATCAAACAACAATAAAGTTGGGGCTTTCCTGAGTTGTTATTCAAGGAATAATGTTACCGTTATGTTATGTTATGTTAATTACCGGCATAGGTAATTTATGTTTTAAGGAAGACCTGTTTTTCTTTTCATGTAAGTCTGTAAATGTGAGCCTGAGTGAGGGTGTTGAACATAATGTGCAGTCTCACATATACAGCCAGTCAGCCACTGTATTATTTACTGCGCTATAAGCAGCTATTTTGGTCCTTGCGGGTATCCATATGTGTGTGTGTGTATGACTTCTGCGCATGTGCAATAAAGTTCTCTTCCTGCCCCACCAAGTACGACTGGACGTCTAATGTTTGCTCCTGCAGTCTAACTCTACAAAAGTATATTAACATACCAAACAAGTATGTAGCTACACATCCGTGACATAAATATGAACAATGCAACATTTAGAAAGAACAATTTGAATTGGAGAAACAGCAACAGACGACTGGTGATTTAAAAAGGAGCATTACAATGATTTCCTGTAATATAGGTCAGGGGAATGTTGTCGGTTGATTTTGATACAAAGTTGTGTTACAGGAGGTGAAGCATTGGGTCACATCAGAATATGTAGAGCATTAGTAAGAATACGAGCAGGAGGCAATGAGATCCAGCAGGGGGCAGCACTGACAACCTGGGAGAAAACCTTCAGCTGAAAGCAACACACACTGAACTGCCACCAAAAAAACCAACGAGGAAGAAGCGTCACTTCCTGCTTCAGCTGGTTGGAACCAGAACACGCCCTGTTAAAAAAGACCAACGATAAGAAAAGTGGTGAAGAGTGAAGAGACTGAAATACAACAAAACAAGTCTGGCCCACTTCAAGTACTGATGACACCCAACTTAACTATTGTTTCTTCAACTATCTATAAGTACTAATGTGTACAGTGTACTGTACATGTGTACTGATATGTATAGTGTACTGTCTATATGTATAGTGTACTGTCTATAAGTACTGATATAGTGTAGTGATATAGAGTGCACTGTTTATATGTAGTAGTATTATAGTGTAGTGTGTATATGTAGTGGTATTATAGTGTAGTGGTATTATAGTGTAGTGTGTATATGTGGACTGATGTGAACCAGTGTAAACCTGGTCTGGACTGATCTAGTGTTACTGACCTCTGGCCTTCCTCTTGTAGTAGATCAGACCTGCCAAAGACAAAATCAAACCCAGAAGCAGACCTGACGCTCCGATGGCGATCTTGTTTCTGTCTGATTGTGACATGGAGGGATCTGGAGAGACAGACACATGTCTCTATCTATCGACACATCTGCATGTTGACCTGTCTCTCTATGTCTTCATCACCTATCCATGGACAGAGACACACATAGATACTCACTCCAGTCCACTTTCTTAGGAGAGGGGAAACTGGCGTGTTCCACCATGCAGGTGATCTTCTCTCCAGACCTGAGATGAAATAAGTGAAGAAGAAGAAAACAAAGGAAATAAACAACATATCATCAATAAATAAGAAACGATGTGATTGGATGAGGTAAGTTTGTACTTTCCTGTCTGTCTGCACAGAAACTAGTCGAGTCTGATACTAAACATCAGCCCAGTTTAAAACACGGTATTAATACACAATAAATACTCTGTCGTCCATCTGGGATCTCACCTGTAAAGAGCCACGCATCCCACCTTAAATAAACAGCTGCTGTCTACAGAGCAGACGCTGAGGAGACACGTTCCACCTTAAACATACAGCTGGTGTCTACAGAGCAGACACTGAGGAGACACGTTCCACCTTAAACCATCACTTTGTGCTTTGTTTTCTAGTCATTGTGTGTGTGTGCGTGTGTGTGTGTGTGTGTGTGTGTGTGTGTGTGTGTGTGTGTGTGCGCGTGAGTGTGTAGTGTTAAAGTATTGTGTATGTATTTGGACCGGTCCATTCGGTACTGAGTCTAAGTGTTCTGACCTGGGCGTGTACTCCAGGTGGGAGTGGATCTGGTAGTACCAATCACCATTTGCCAGCTCATCGGTGGAAGTGACGTCAGAGGTCACCGGCTGTCCGTCTCTCAGCCAGGTGACACTGATGTATTTGGGGTAGAAGTTGTAGACACTGCACATCAGCATGGCCGGATGTCGGCCACTATGGGGCCTCACTGAAGTCAGTCTCACACTGGGCTCTGCTGGTAAAGAATAATAATAACAATTATTATTATTACCGTTATCATCATCATCATCATCATCATCATCATCATCATCATCATCATCATCATCATCATCAGGGCTTGAAATCAACTTTCTGAATCAACGTTACATGTGTAGAATTGCTAATCCTCAGAGTATATAATGTTTGGGGCCACATGGTGGTGCAGTGGTCAGCGCGGTCACCTCACAGCAGAAAGGTCGTGGGTTGGAATCCCGGGGTAGTCCAACCTTGGCGGTTGTACTGATGTGTCGTAGGTTAGTTTACATTATTACGACAGCGGCCCCCAGAGGAGTTACCATAAACTGATTTACGGCAGTGCCTAGCAGAGCCGGAATAAAGCATGTTAAACGGCTCTTCTACGGTGAGTCGCCTCAGTTCAGTCCTCCGCATTGAGGACTAGACTCTGTTATAGCCGGACCTCAAACAGGACTCATGAAAACCCGGCACGTTACTGTAACATGAGACTCATCCTAGATCTGCTGGATTATGCAGATACAGTAAATTCTGAAGCACTTATTTTGTTCCTAGACTTCTATGAGGCCTTTGACGCGATTGAACTCACGGTTCTGTTACAGTCCGTCGAGGCGTTGGGCTTTGGGAATAACTTTGTTGGCATCGTCAATATGTTTTAAAAAGATATGAATAGTTCTGTTATGATGAACTTTAACAGCTGTAAAAGAGTCCAGATGAACAGAGGGTTCCGCCAAGGCTGCCCTGTTCCTCCTCCCTTATTTATTTGAGGGGCTGAATTCTTATCAGTTAATATCGAGAATGATGGACGTTTAGAAGGAATGTCGGGTTTTGGTGGAGAGTTAAAAATCTCACAACTGGCAGACGACACCACTTTGTTTTGAAGGACAAGAAGCACGTGAGGAACTCTGTTACCTCAGGTAACCAGTGTTCCAGGGCCTCAGACCTGCGACTAAATGTGTGCACATGTGGAATGTTGTCTGTGCCTGATTGTAGCGATTGTGTAGTCGGAAACATCCGGTAAAAGAGTCCGTTAAGTATTTGGGAATATATACAACTACACATCTTACAGCTAGACAACATCTCCATTTCTCCAACAGATTAAAAAGACCAAGTCTGTCTTCAGGATTGGTCTTGGAAGGGGTTTCTCTATTTTAGGAGGAGTTCTCCTCTCCAAAGCAGAGGGCCTGTCTCGCTTTGTGGGTCCATCTGTGTCTCTATTGGTTTATGGTTCTACCGCCACAGAAGCAAATATAACTTTCTTAAATGTCATTTGGAAGAATAAACCACACCAGCTTAAAACATGTGTCCTGTCCAGCAGTGAAGCAGGAGGAGGTCTGGAAGTTCTAGATTCCGTTGATTCTGGTAACACAACACACAAACACGCTCACACTTGTTGTGTGATGGTGAAATGTCCCATAAGTGTTGGACTGGTGTGGAGTCTCGTGACTCTGTCCCTCCTTTAACATGAGACACGTGATCTGCTGCTATCTTCATCCAGAAGATGTGCTCTTCAACATCTGATTAATTGTGTTACTGTAGATTCAACATGTGTACTCACAAACAGGAGTTGTGTAAATCACTACCTAAGATCCCTGCTTGTCTCCAAGAAGTGAGTCTTTCCTTAAACCTCTCAGCCTTGAAACAACAACACAAGTAATGAGCTGCTGACCTACTACCACACTTGTGTCCTGACAGCCGTCTGTTACTTTACATGTGTACACGTGTACTCCCCTTCTGTTTTGTTGTGTGTCTGTTCTTTGTTTGTATTATGTTGTTACCATTTATTAGGGGTCCAAGCCCCAGGGGCTGGGACCCCCTTTTGTTTCTGCTCAGATTTTTATTTTTATTTTTCCGTTGGTAAAAGTGGTACTGCAGCCTACAGCGTAACAGATTCTACAAAACCCTTTGGAGGCCTGGTACAGAACTTCGCACTTACCCCACATGCAAAAAAAGGACACATGTCAACCTGTTGGTGGCGCTATTTTGAAGGTCAACGCGTTTTGGCGTTTAACTCCCAAACCGTACATCGGACATGCAAAACCTTTACATGCACAGATTCACTGAGCATAGCTGAGTCACGTGGTTTAGGCCACGCCCATTTCTGCGGTAATTTCATTTCGCAAATTTGCGAAAATAGCCAAAACTACTTGTTCGAACTCCTCCTAGGCCGTGCGATCGATTTACACGAAACGTGGCACACATCATCTACAGTCACTCAAGGCAAAAAGTTATCGAAATAATTTTGATCCGTTGCTCGGTTTTGATTTGACAGATCAATGAACCTTGACTGAAAAACGGTGATTTTCCATGACGGTGCCATAACTCATCAATGCATTGACATATCAACTTGAAATTTTAGACGTATGTCACGTGTTGTCAAAAGATCCTAACCCATGAAGCGCGTTTCATTTGTCCAGTAGGGGGCGCTATACATTGGAGAAGTTTATATCTCATAATTGGCACCATGGATTTGGATGAAATTTGGGGTGCGCAATCTAGGCTCATACTGGAGTTGATACATGCAATTTAGTCATAATTTTAAAAGTGGGCGTGGTTTATGACAAAAATGTTAATTTCACCTGCGAAACTTAAAAAATGCCCCAAAATTTCCCCCAAATCCCCTGTACATCCTACAGAGCTGAGATGTTGTGAGCAGATCCAGTAAGTGATGCCAACACTTTGCTGCACTGCAACATATGGTCAATTCAGAAATCCGTCACTCTATATTTTTCAAAATATGAAAAATCATAAAACATAAACATTTCTGCACAGATTCATTCAATTGCTACCAACATCGCCACAGACATTCAGGAGAATGAACATATCAAGGGGGTCAAAGGTCATTCTAATCGGTCAAAACATGCATCCACACCAATGTACAATATATGCCTGTACAGTGTACAATATACCTAATATTTTTTATTTTCACACATATTTGATCAAACTATTCCAAAATATTTGACAGGACACGTGACACTACCAGCATGACGTGTGAATGTGTTCAGATGTTTATCAGCGACGGTTTTTGTGTTATAAGCGTTTAAAGTATAAGGGACAACATGCAGCTCTTTAGCAGCAGCTATGCTATTGGTTCAAGGTGGCGGATCTTGTTCACAGCAACTCCGATTAACACGAAACTTGGTCCACCAATAAGTCATGACGCCCTGAGGTTCTGTGCATTATTTACTGTTAATTGGCCACTAGGTGGCGCTATGCTGCAAAATCATGAAATGCGCTAAAATTATATTTCCAAACTACTTGTAGCCTGTCAGTGTGATCAAACTGAAGCTTTGCAGCTAGCAGCTATGTACTCTTGTGAGCACCCTTCAGTAAAGGACATTTTATAATGCAAACCATTATCACCCCAAGTCCACTCTACTGCCCTTTGACACGGCTACACAGCGCACTACAGGAGTATAACTACACATTTCTTTCAGAATCAGCAAACAAGTCACAGAATGACCCATAGCAGGTGTAAGATAAGCCTCTGCTTCCACATCTCTGGCTCAGACACCGCCATTAGCTGCGTCTGTTAAGAACTAATCTCAGTTTCCTGATGACGCCTTCACGCATTCACTGCATAGATGCTGAACTCAGATGCAGCATACTCATGCTTCATTATATCCTCCTACTCCCACCTCAGCAGGTTTAATTAAAACACAAATAAGTTCCCTGAAGCTCAGAACAAGGTTTCCAGCAGGCTGCATTTCTCCCACTTTACTGAATAACTCACTGCAAGGCTGCCAAGAAACCCTCTGAAGTTAGTGGAAGACAACCTCTTCGCTCCTGTCAGCCCCACACTTGCCTCGTCCATGGGAGGGAACACTAGAATTGTACTTCTCCTAAAACAGATACTACACGCTCTTCCACTGTTAGTACTCAGTACTTAACACTCAACATTGTTGACAAGTATGTACAGCCTAATACTACTCATTTCCCCACCTCATCCCTACATGTCATTATATTCTTTTAGACACATATGTTGTTTTTCTTCCAACCCCAACCCACACGATGTTAATAACCTGTTCCGGGTTCATCAATAATCCTTTGTTGACGTCATAGATGATCAATAGTTGTGCGCTGTGTTCACAACCATCCTCATACACCATCTTGACGGACAGCTTTACGACCACCGTCGCTCTTTAAGACTGAGACTTGCATCCGTCTAATAAGCAAACAGCTCAACTAGCGAGGCTCCTACAGACAGCCAGACCCGACTTACATACATGGGGGCTTGGGGCCCGTTAATACCTGCTGGCAGCGCTGCTTTATGTCGGGGACTGTCTCACACCCTGATTGTGTTCTTCTGACGTAGTTGTGTAATTATACTGAACCTGATGTGTGTCCGTAATACTACACACCTGTTTTATGTACCATGTTCTATTGTTCAATAATATACACACACACACACACACACACACACAGACGCACACAGACAGACAGACACACACACACACACACACACTAAAAAACACACACACACACACAAAAACAGACACATACAGACACACACACACACGCACACAGACACACACACACACACAGACACAGACACACGCACATATGCACACACACACGCACAAACACACACACACAGACACACACACACACACACAGAGACTGACAGACACACACACACACAGACACACGCACACAGACACACACGCAAACACATACACACGGACACACACTCGCGCATACAAAAACTCGCGCGCAGAGACACGCGCGCAAACCGATACACACAACTCGCAGACGCGCGCGCGCACACAACTCACAAACACGCGCGCTCACTTACACACAGGGATACATGCACGCATGATAATAATACTACTAATAGTAGTAGTAACTAGCAGTAATAGTCACCATAATAGTACTACTAATAGTAGTAGTAACAGTAGTAGTCATAGTCACTATAATAGCACTACTAATAGTAGTAGTCATAGTCATCATAATAGTACTACTAATAGTAGTAGTAACAGTAGTAGTAATAGTCATCATAATAGTACTACTAATAGTAGTAGTAGTCCTAGTCACTATAATAGCACTACTAATAGTAGTAGTCATAGTCATCATAATAGTACTACTAATACTAGTAGTATCAGTAGTAGTCATAGTCATCATAATAGTACTACTAATAGTAGTAGTAGTAACAGTAGTAGTCATAGTCATCATAATAGTACTACTAATAGTAGTAGTAATAGTAGTAGTCATAGTCATCATAATAGTACTACTAATAGCATTAGTAACAGTACTAGTAATAGTCATAATAATAGTACTACTAATAGTAGTAGTAACAGTAGTAGTGATAATAATAGTACTACTAATAGTATTAGTAACATCACTAGTAATAGTCATAACAATAGTACTACTAATAGTGGTAGTAACATTAGTAGTAATAGTCATAGTACTACTAATAGTATTGGTAACAGTAGTAGCAATAATAATAGTACTACTAATAGTATTGGTAACAGTAGTAGTAATAGTCATAATAACAGTACTACTAATAGTATTAGTAACATCACTAGTATTAGTCATAACAATAGTACTACTAATAGTGGTAGTAACATTAGTAGTAATAGTCATAATAACAGTACTACTCATAATACTAATAACAGTAGTAGTAATAGTCATAATAATAGTACTACTAATAGTAGTAGTAACTGTAGTAGTAATAATAATAGTACTACTAATAGTATTAATAACAGTAGTAGTAATAGTCATAATAATAGTACTGCTAATAGTAGTAGTAACAGTAGTAGTAATAGTCATAATAATAGTACTGCTAACAGTAGTAGTAATAGTCATAATAGTACTACTAGTAGTAGTATTTACAGTAGTAGTAATAGTCATATTAATAGTACTACTAATAGTACTAGCAACAGTAGTAGTAATATTCATAATAATAGTGCTGCTAACAGTAGTAGTAATGGTCATAATAATAGTACTACTAATAGTTATAGTAATAGTCATATTAATAGCCATATTAATAGTACTACTAATAGTAGTAGTAACAGTAGAAGTAATATTCATAATAATAGTACTACTACTAATAGTAGTAGTAACAGTAGTAGTAGTAGTAGTCATATTAATAGTAATAGTAACAGTAATAGTAATATTCATAATAATAGTACTGCTAACAGTAGCAGTAATACTCATAATAGTAGTACTGCTAACAGTAGTAGTAATAGTCATATTAATAGTACTACTAATAGTAGTAGTAACAGTAGTAGTAATAGTCATATTAATAGTACTACTAATAGTAGTAGTAACAGTAGTAGTAAGATTCATAATAATAGTACTGCTAACAGTAGTAGTAATAGTCATAATAACAGTACTACTAATAGTAGTAGTAACAGTAATATTAATATTCATAATAATAGTACTGCTAACAGTAGTAGTAATAGTCATAATAACAGCTCTAGTAATAGTAGTAGTAACAGTAGTAGTAATAGTCATAATAATAGTACTACTAATAGTAGTAGTAATAGTCATAATAATAGTACTACTAATAGTAGTAGTAACATTAGTAGTAATAGTCATAATAATAGTACTACTAATAGTAGTAGTAACAGTAGTAGTAATAGTCATAATAATAGTACTACTAATAGTAGTAGTAATAGTCATAATAACAGTACTACTAATAGTAGTAGTAACAGTAGTAGTAATAGTCATAATAATAGTACTACTAATAGTAGTAGTAACAGTAGTAGTAATAGTCATCATAGCAGAGCAGCTCACCTGTCTTATCCAGTATTTTTCGGTAACATATCTCTATATCATATTGGCAGAATCTCTCTTTCTGAGATCTCATCTCTGCCATCTCTACAGGATCGTTGTTAAGGCGCTCTGCGTTATAGATACCATGATGATCATATCCAACCCACTTCCCCGCAGTGCTGTTAAACCTCATAAATTCTATCGTATTGAAATACAGAGAGCGTATGAACTCTATGTCAGGACGCTCAGAGGAGGTGAACACACATGTGGACAGTTCATACCACAAAAATGCATCTGGAACAGAAAGAGAAACAGGTTCAAGTTACTTAGTTGAATTGTTTTAAAGACAATAATTAAAACCTCTTTTCTAACAACACAGCAGAGTCCATCCAACAGAGACTGATTTACATATTTTATCTCACCTGCTCCATAGAAACCCACGACCAGGAGGGAGCAACACACAACAAGGCAGCATGAAGCCATGTGTCTGTCTTGCTGATGAACACAATAAACTGTCCTCCTTTACAGACTGACTGGTGTGGACTGTCCCCTGGACATAAACCAGTCCACCACCCAATCACCTCACTGGGCTGGCTAGCTCTCCCAACATCAGCCAATAGAAAACACAGAGGCCTGTCACACGTCATCTGTTACCAGGTAGAGGGTAGAGCCTAATGCTGGAAAGGGACAGAAACTCACAGGTTCGAGCCTGTTCGGGGACTGAGAAGCTTTGGCCGGTGACAGAATGACAAGAGGACATGTGTTGTTAGTATAGCGCCCCCTAGCTGCAGGACACTCAACATGTACACAATACACACTCAACATGTACACAATACACACTCAACATGTACTCAATACACACTCAACATGTACATGTGTGTGTGTGTGTGTGTGTGTGTGTGTGTGTGTGTGTGTGTGTGTGTGTGTGTGTGTGTGTGTGATGGCAGCTCTCGGGGCCACATGTGTAGTTCGCGTAGTGTTAATGTTGTGTGTTGAGGCAGCAGTGCTGGGGCGTCGCTGCTGCAGGACTTCTTGTCAGGCTGAACAGCAGAGGGCGCTCCACAGAGCAGCTGTTAAATACAGGGCGGCCCGCTGGACTCTACCAACTACCCTCCATGTCATGGGGGGGTATTCTTAATGTAGATGTGTTGTGTGTGTGTTTAGAAGGTTGTGTTGTGGTTGTGTTGCCTTGGTTACTATCTAAATGCTAACTTGTTGAAGAATTGTGCTGTGTTGTGTTATTTGTAGTTTAGTTGGTAGAGTGTTGTTTGTGTGTTGCCCTTGTGTGTCAGAATGGTGGGACCAGCCAGTACATGTGCGCCCCCTTGTGTTCAGGTTGTTGGGTCAGTTTGGTGTGGTGAGTTTGTTATGTTCAGTGTGTTACGTGGGCATGATATGAGTGAAGATGTGTTTAGTTGACCTGTTGTGTGGAATGTGTGTGTTCACTAAACAACTGGTGAGCACAACAGCAACACTTCATTGTGTAACATCAGAGGATTCATCTATGGAGCACGTGGAGAGAAGATATGAAGATGTGTGCACCACTAAGTAAGTTTAATATAACAAAATGAACACATGTAGGATGGAGCAACAAGAGGTGGGTGGAGCAACATGACATGACACATGACGTGTGAGGTGTCTTGATGTTAGAATAACACAATGAACAGATGTAGGACGGAGCAACAAGAGGTGGGTGGAGCAACATGACATGACATATGACGTGTGAGGTGTCTTGTTGTTAGAATAACACAATGAACAGATGTAGGATGGAGCAACAAGAGGTGGGTGGAGCAGCATGACATGACACATGACGTGTGAGGTGTGGTGTTGTTAGAATAACACAATGAACTGATGTAGGATGGAGCAACAAGAGGTGGGTGGAGCAGCATGACATGACACATGGCGTGTGAGGTGTGGTGTTGTTAGAATAACACAATGAACAGATGTAGGATGGAGCAACAAGAGGTGGGTGGAGCAGCATGACATGACACATGACGTGTCAGGTGGGTAAATAAAACTTTATCTGAATAAGTGACCCGTGACTCCTCGTGTCTACCAGCACCAGACGATGCTGGATCAGCGGACTTTGCATCTGATCCGAGGAGCTGCTGGACGCGAGCCTGCAGATTGTGGAGGACCACAGATATTAAGAAGTGAGTTGTGGACTCGGGCCTCGTGCAGCGGTGTGAGCAGGTATCAGTACCTGATACAGGAGCCGTGTGGGATCCCTAGATCCTGCACAGCATTACTACGTCATACGTCATACGTCACCAACATGAATGTTATCAGCACATAAGCCCTGCTAGTTGGGTGTGAGATGGAAGAGAAGGAAGAATTCTGGAGGGAGTTGGATGACGTGGTGGAGAGGGTACCCAAGGAGGAGGGAGTGGTGATTGGAGCGGACGTCAGTGGGCATGTTGGTGAAGGGAACAGAGGTGATGAGGAGGTGATGGGTAGGTATGGTGTGAAGGAGAGGAATGTGGAAGGACAGATGGAGGTGGATTTTGTGAAAAGGATGGAAGTGGCTGTGGTGAATACATATTTCAGGAAGAGGGAGGAGCACAGGGTGACGTACAAGAGTGGAGGAAAGTGCACACAGGTGGACTATATCTGATGTAGGAGGCGAGATCTGAAAGGGGTTGGAGACTGCAAGGTGGTTGTGGAGTACAACATGTACTGCATATGCACTCCGTATGTACTCTGTAGTTTTCTACTTCTCTGTGTGTATGAAACTTCCCACTCAATGCAGACACACATACCCATTGTTCTTATGTGCGCCCCCATGGGGTCACATAGCCACGTCATCATGATTGCTTCCCCTTTGCTGCGTCCCAGACACTGGGACAGCAAAGGTAAGAGTAATGGACCTACAGACACTCACCAGGCACAGAACCTGATTAACTCAGATGTTTTCCTGCATAGCTTTGTCAGACTACACCTTGGTTAGTGCAGGAAACATCGGGTATGACGCGACGGACTGTGCTATAAAAACCACTACCTCCAGCTCAGGGCAGAGCATATCCTCACAGACAACCTCTGTGTGGCCTTATGTCTCTCCATCTGCAGATGCAATAAAGATTCTCTGTTTGCTCCAATGTTTGTGGGGTGATTGTTCTCCCCAGAGGATGCTGGAGCAAGAGCCCATTTAAGGATAAAGGAAAATCCACAACAAATTCAGTGTCAGAAGTGGGATCTCACGTCGCCCGCCAGACGGACAACCGGCTGACCGGTCATCTCGGGACGAGGACATAGTCACCCATCTCCCAATAACCTCAGCAGGTTTGAGGAGAAGAAAGGGAGAGGCGGGTGGTCCGTTTGGTCGGTGTCGCTGAGACCCCTCAGCAAAACCCGGGGAGATTCATCACACGGGTAAGCAGGATTCTTTAAAGGAGGAAATGATCATTTAAAACGCGGACTATTGAAACCAGATGAGGTCGTGCACTGACAATTAGGCGGCTGTTCACCCTCGGTCTCGCACTAATAGAAGTGGTCACCTGGTAGGATTAAGTGAACCTAGAAGAGAAGAAACAGGGAAACAAGGGCAGTAAACTGGCCCCGATAGATATGGAGGGTCCTATCTATCAGATAATGATAAGGAAATATGGTGAAGACTCAGTAAAACATGTTTTAGACTGGATACAGGGTCATGGGTTTCCTGTTGAAGGAACTTTGAGCAAGAATAAACTAATGAAAGTCCGACAGTCCATGGAAAAGGGAAAAGCGAAGGTCTTGGAAAGGAAACAGATTCCTACAACATGGTTAGAGTATATGGCAGAGCAAGAAAGAATTTTGGGAATGTGGGAGAAAGAGTTTGAAAGGAGGGAAAGAAAAAAGCTACAGAGGACTATGACGCGCAACGACGACTCAGACAAAGACCCGTTCTCTCTCACACCTCTCCTAATCCATCTATCTCACACCTCTCCTAATCCACCTCTGACACCCACCCCTCCACCATACTCACATGGCAGCCAGCCTCTCTCTCCTTTGTCTTCCTTATATTCGCAGCTCACAGCGATGTCTCTGGGAAACCCCTCCGACGGCTCCAGGTGCGTCCAGCAACCCGTCCAACAACGCGGCGCCAAGAGACCGATCCTGGGACCACCACCTACACCCCAACCGCCACCAATTCTCTCTCCCCCGTCCCCAGTGAGGGGACCATGGGAAACTCACCTCTGCAACCATTTCCTGGCCGGCCTGCAGGACGGAGTTAGGAAAGCCATAGAAACACACTGCGTAGGATACGGAAAGAGACGACTGGAAGACTTGCTGAGACATGCTGATCATAGTCACGATCAGATACAGAAAAAGGCAGAAGAACAGAAGGCAAGGCAGGCTCAGGACAAACATCGTGCCTCTCTCTCTCCTCCATGGTGCTGCAGCGGCTTCAACCCCACCAACCTGGGCAACAGGGCAGACCCGGGGACCGTTCACGACGTCAGAACACGTGGCAACACGTCCAGCCCAGCGGCCCCCAACTGGGTGAGGACTGCTGCTTCACATGTGGCCAGCCCGGTCACTGGGCTAAAGACTGTCCACTCCATCGAGGGTGCAACCAAGGGCGTGGCAGAGGCCGAGGATGGGGTCAGAGCAGACCACAGGGTGGAAGGGGACGGAGCAACGGACCTCGCAACCAGCGGGCCCCACAGGGAGGCTCATACCGGGGCTCGGACTGACAGGCGACACGGGAGGAGGAGGAGGGGGTCCTGGACACATCTGCTGCCACATCAGGTCGTATGACTGCACAGACACAACCACATGCACTGATTAGCAATGAAGACTCTGCTTTGCTGTTAGCTTCCCCAGTTGGACAGCATGTCTCTCATGAGCTAGCTTTCCGAAAACTGCCAATGATAACCCTGCGTCTTGCAAATGCTGAGCTGCCTTTCTTGTTGGACACGGGAGCCACACGAACGGTGGTGAGAACCGCCGATGGCCCGTCCACGGTACCACGGAGCGGCCAAACGGTCCTCTCCACTGTTGCGAGTGGTACGTGTGTCGCGGAACCATTATCCGTCCCTGTGCGCCTCGCTTGCCTGGACGACAGCTCATCGACAAAATTGCCTGTTTAGATTTCTGATAACTGCCCATTTAATTAGCTGGGCAGAGATGGCATGATCCAACTGGGCATCTCTGTTGTTTCCACCCCATCAGGGCTGCACATCACTTCGTTACCAGCAGCGAATAGTTTTCTGCATATGTAACCTGCACGACAGGGGAATGGGCCTATGCTTGCGCAGGGACAGTTTACAGTCTAATGTCTAAGTTCAGTGGAGATTGGTGTAGGTTTTTTTCTAGACCAGATTCTACTACTCACCCCAAAGACAACACACACACTCGTGGGTATAGTTTACAATAAAAAAACAATTTATTTCAACAGTTCAAAGTAAAGTTATTTCAATAGCAATACTAAATTAGATGTGTTATATATATATATATATAATATATATATATATATACACTACCGTTCAAAAGTTTGGGGTCACATTGAAATGTCCATATTTTTGAAGGAAAAGCACTGTACTTTTCAATGAAGATAACTTTAAACTAGTCTTAACTTTAAAGAAATACACTCTATACATTGCTAATGTGGTAAATGACTATTCTAGCTGCAAATGTCTGGTTTTTGGTGCAATATCTACATAGGTGTATAGAGGCCCATTTCAAGCAACTATCACTCCAGTGTTCTAATGGTACAATGTGTTTGCTCATTGGCTCAGAAGGCTAATTGATGATTAGAAAACCCTTGTGCAATCATGTTCACACATCTGAAAACAGTTTAGCTCGTTACAGAAGCTACAAAACTGACCTTCCTTTGAGCAGATTGAGTTTCTGGAGCATCACATTTGTGGGGTCAATTAAACGCTCAAAATGGCCAGAGAAAGAGAACTTTCATCTGAAACTCGACAGTCTATTCTTGTTCTTAGAAATGAAGGCTATTCCATGCGAGAAATTGCTAAGAAATTGAAGATTTCCTACAACGGTGTGTACTACTCCCTTCAGAGGACAGCACAAACAGGCTCTAACCAGAGTAGAAAAAGAAGTGGGAGGCCGCGTTGCACAACTGAGCAAGAAGATAAGTACATTAGAGTCTCTAGTTTGAGAAACAGACGCCTCACAGGTCCCCAACTGGCATCTTCATTAAATAGTACCCGCAAAACACCAGTGTCAACATCTACAGTGAAGAGGCGGCTGCGGGATTCTGGGCTTCAGGGCAGAGTGGCAAAGAAAAAGCCATATCTGAGACTGACCAATAAAAGAAAAAGATTAAGATGGGCAAAAGAACACAGACATTGGACAGAGGAAGACTGGAAAAAAGTGTTGTGGACGGATGAATCCAAGTTTGAGGTGTTTGGATCACAAAGAAGAACGTTTGTGAGACGCAGAACAAATGAAAAGATGCTGGAAGAATGCCTGACGCCATCTGTTAAGCATGGTGGAGGTAATGTGATGGTCTGGGGTTGCTTTGGTGCTGGTAAGGTGGGAGATTTGTACAGGGTAAAAGGGATTCTGAATAAGGAAGGCTATCACTCCATTTTGCAACGCCATGCCATACCCAGTAGACAGCGCTTGATTGGAGCCAATTTCATCCTACAACAGGACAATGACCCTAAACACACCTCCAAATTGTGCATGAACTATTTAGAGCAGAAGCAGGCAGCTGGTATTCTATCGGTAATGGAGTGGCCAGCGCAGTCACCAGATCTGAACCCCATTGGGCTGTTGTGGGAGCAGCTTGACCGTATGGTACGCAAGAAGTGCCCATCCAACCAATCCAACTTGTGGGAGCTGCTTCTGGAAGCGTGGGGTGCAATTTCTCCAGATTACCTCAACAAATTAACAGCTAGAATGCCAAAGGTCTGCAATGCTGTAATTGCTGCAAATGGAGGATTCTTTGACGAAAGCAAAGTTTGATATAAAAAAAATCTTATTTCAAATACAAATCATTATTTCTAACCTTGTCAATGTCTTGACTCTATATTCTATTCATTTCACAACATATGGTGGTGAATAAGTGTGACTTTTCATGGAAAACACAAAATTGTTTGGGTGACCCCAAACTTTTGAACGGTAGTGTATATATATATATATATATATATATATATATATATATATATATATATATATTACTCTATTATACTTTTTAAAAGTTCTTCCTAATATTCTATTTATTGTCTATATCTATCTATATTCTATTTTATACCCTTCTAATACATTACTTATGCAGCCATATTCTACACTAGCAAATTAAAGAAAATAATCCAAAATAAAGTATGAGTGCACTCAAAGAAAATAATAAAGAAAAGGGGGAATGATTCAGTCTTCCAATCTGTGCAAGGTGCAATGTCCAGATCCTACCACAATCACAGGGGCAAGTTAATGTAGAGGCGATGATGATGAATCCAAATCCAGGGCGATGATGGGGGCAATCCAAAGGGGGTATCCAAGGGTTCCAAACGGTGTAGCAAGGGGGGTTGTTCGGGGTACTAAAAAACCAGTCTGCACAAAATTGTACAGATTCCTTATTAATTGCAATCTCTATCAAACAATTACAAACAAAATAAAAATACCCAAATCTAGAGTCAATTCTCAGAATTAAATCATTTCCTACATATAACTAATATGCGGCTGAATGACAACAGCCTATCGCTGTAAGAACAGTTAAAACAATGTCATCGCAGCCAGGCTGCGGCACTATCAACGTGAATTCACGTCTAGCTGGCTGCTATGGGTTCCATGGATGCCATGTAGCCCGAGTCGGCTCGGTGGCTAGTGGCAACTGGAGCTTACAGTTTTTTTTAACAACAAGCATATTATTATATTAAAATGTCTAACATTCCTACATCAAATAAACCCTATGGACCGGGTGTCCTGACTGGTTTTAAAGCTCTGAATCACATGGGAACTGCTAAGGATCATAGATATACGTTTTAGCTGGGTTAGCTTAGCTTAGCAACCATTGGAAAATTGTCAGTCTTTAGATTTCAAGATTTTAAACTCTTATCTCACCAGGATTCCAGCAGCGTACAAAACACAAGAGAAAGGAGTCTTCCTTCTTCCTTCAACAGGAGATCATCTGTCTTTGGATAAAATCAAGATATCCTACGTAAATGGCTATGATTACATGGAACACAGAAAGCTGTTTACTTTTTAGCTTTGGCTAGCGGCTCACCAAGGAAGCTTCGTGGGAGGGATCTTTTTTGTCGTAGTTCAAATGTCCTGTAGCTCAAATATCCGTAGTTCAAATATCAATAATTCAAGTATCCATAGTCACAGTTGTCCGTATTTCTAAATATCCGTATTTCTCTTCTCTATTGTTGACGGTTGTTTGTATGGTTTAAACTCTGTAGCTCGTGTGCCTCCTACAGGCTACTCGTGGAACTTACATACGTCACGGTACATGTAATCATGTGGGTTACACATACACATAACCCCGCCCTCCCTCTACGGGTCTACATGTGGGCTCCTACCGCCTCCCAATACACACGGTGGCTCTGCTCCCTTGCTCACACACCACAACAGGGGGCGCATCGACCTACATGACAGCGGACAACCTACACTGCACCGCTCATGTCACCCTCACATCCGACTCGAACTACGAACAGCGCTGGCGCAGCCAGGGAACACGAGAGCAGGGGATGAGTTACGACATTTCTATTGGGCATCAGAATGGGGTTTCCTCACGTGCGCATTAGACACCGACCAGACTGCGCTTTTTTCGGTTGATGACGAGGTCTCGCACGTCTCCTTGGTAAAACCACGGGGTTCCCAGTGGAAAGATACGGGTCCACTCGCGCGACAAGCTTCTCTGGCGTCAGATTGGTTTCACGCGACTGGTCCCTGTTGCATTGTTCATATTTATGTCACGGATGTCTAGCTACATACTTGTTTAGTATGTTAATATACTTTTGTAGAGTTAGACTGCAGGAGCAAGCATTTAGACGTCCAGTCGTACTTGGTGGGGCAGGAAGAGAACTTTAGTGCACATGCGCAGAAGTCATACACACACACATGGATACCCGCAAGGACCAAAATAGCTGCTTATAGCGCAGTAAATAATACAGTGGCTGACTGGCTGTATATGTGAGACTGCACATTATGTTCAACACCCTCACTCAGGCTCACCTTTACAGACTTACATGAAAAGAAAAACAGGTCTTCCTTAAAACATAAATTACCTATCCCGGTAATTAACATAACATAACATAACATAACATAACGGTAACATTATTCCTTGAATAACAACTCAGGAAAGCCCCAACTTTATTGTTGTCTGATACTTCTGGGTTATCTATGTTTCCCCAAACAAATAACATCTGAACTTCTCAAACTTTGCTTTTGTCAGTGGTTTGGTCAACACGTCGGCCATATTCTGGATAAATCCGTTTTCTACTAGGTGATCATGTAGGAGTTTGTTCCAGTTGCGCCCTGATTGTTTCAGGCCATACAACGACTTGTTCAGCTTACAAACCAAACGATCATCAGTGTTGGACTCAACTATGAATCCCTCCGGCTGTTCTATATACACCTCACAGTCCATCGGGGCATGTAGGTACGCCGTTTTCACGTCCATCTGATGGAGCACTAGGTCGTCTTGTGCCGCCATCTGCATCAGAATTCTCACTGACGTCATGTTAGCAGTTGGGGAGAATGTCTCTTTACAATCTATCCCCTCTATCTGGCTATAGCCCTTAGCTACATATCTAGCTTTGTATGTTTCAGATTCATCATGGTTCTCTTTAATCGTAAAGACCCAGCGACCTCCCACAACAGTTTTCCCTTTAGGAAGTGTGGTCAATGTGAACGTTTCGTTCTCTTTTAAAGAGTTAATCTCTTCTTCCATTGCGTTAGCCCACTTCTGAGACTTATTAGAGCTCATGGCCTCCTTGAATGTGTTTGGTACCCCAAATACAGCTCTATAAAAATAATCCACATCTTGCTCGTCGGTACATTCTGCTTTACACTGGTATTCTTCAAGATATTTTGGGGTCTTCCTCTCTCTAGTTGGGTAGCGGTTTCTGCCCTCACTATCCCCCTGGTTATTAGAAAGTGTACCACTTTCACCTCCTGTACCTGTAATCTGGGGCTGCTCATCAGTCCTAACTGGTACTACATCAGGCTCGTATGAGTCTATATCCTCATAGCTGTCTCCATCGTTGTGTGGACCTGTTTGTGTCTGGCAGTCTCTGTTGCTCTTCTGTATGAACTTAACTAATCTATGTTTTGACACTTTTCCTGTTTTCGGATAATATACATTGTATGCAGGGCTGTATTTATCATATCCTATGAAAATGCCCTTCTCGCACCTTGGATCCAGTTTCTTTTTGTCTTGTCTATAGGCATAGCTCTCAGTGCCAAAAACCATCATATGGGAAATATTTGGTGTTTTCCCTGTGAAAGCACTGTATGGGGTTTGCTTTAATCGCTTACAATAGCACCTGTTGCGTATCTGTGCAGCTGTCTGCACCGCAAACCTCCATAGCTGTTTTGGCATCTTACTTTCTAGCAGCATACATCGTGCCATGTCAAATAATGTTGTCCAGTTTCGTTCTGCCGTGGCGTTCTGATGCGGCGAGTAGGGGACACTAGTTTGGTGACTCATTTTATTTTCTCTCAGCAGATCTTGGAAACATCCTCCAGTGAACTCGGTACCATTGTCAGACCTAATGGTTTTCACCTGCCCAAAGGAGGCAGTGTCAGCTAAGAATTTTTCGGTAGCCTTAGCTGTATCACTCTTTGACCTCATGAAATATGTCCATGTCATACTGCTATAGTCATCTGTGAAAGCTATGGTGTATTTATACCCATCTTTATCAGTAGGCTCGATCGGGCCGCACAGATCTGTATGGACTAGTTCAAGTATTCCTTTAGCTTTGCTATCAGCCTGTCTATTTCTAGACTCCACACATTTTCCTTGTGTACATGTTTCACAGTTGAAGTTAGATTTGTCATGTTTCCCCTTAATCATCATTCCTTCAACTACACCTTCTAGTCTTGAAACATCATCTAAGTTACAATGACCAAGGATTCTGTGCCACGTTTCAATATCATGACATCCTTTGTATCCGTCAACATTATCATCAGTATTATTAGCTGTAGACAAATAATACAGTTTCCCAAATACTTCAATGTTAAACTTGGTACCCTCGTTTTTATACCCCATCCAATTTTCACCTTCCTTGAAGTGGATTTCTGCTCCGTTACTTGAGGCTGCTTTAACGGAAAAAATGTCCTGAGGAAACGTCGGGATATACAGGGCCCTCTTCAGTCGTGCTGTCACCTTTCTTCCTTCGCTGTCAATTAAGGTGACTTCAGCTTCTCCTCTGGCCTTGGCAACTCCGGTAGCCTTTGTCCCGTCTGCAAGTTCAATCACGTGACTCTTGGGCTTAAAGCCTTTATCGACTGTTTTGGACTTTGTAAAGTCATTTATCATGTGTGACGTCGCGCCACAGTCGACCATCAAACCTCTGTTGTTGACAGTCCGCCTCACCGGCCTGGTGTCCTCTTTCATCTTGAAGCAATATGACCTGCCTTCCCGGTCATCGGCGTCCGCCTCTATTTCTCGGTGGGTGCCGTCTGTCTCTCGGTGCGCTCCCCCAGCGTCCGTCCTGGTCCCCCGCTGCACCCTGCTCTGCTCCGGTCACTCCCGCGATGGCGTCTCGCTGCTTCCCCCGGCCTCGCGCGTCTCTCCTGCGTTCCGCTCTTCTTGGTTCAGGCATGCTCGTACATGTTCGAGACATATGCCCTTTTTTGTGGCATCTGAAGCACTCAATTTCGGCCATGCTCTTTCTCTCTCTACCTCTTCCACGAGAGGTGGTGGCTGCTGTGGCAGCTCTTATCACACTGTCCCCGTCATCACCATTACTCGGCTTGTACCTTCCTGTGTCTTCAAAGCTCCTTAGTTTTGCCTTAAATTCACTGAATGTCAGGCTGTCACTACTCTGAGTAATATGAACCACGAACGGTTTGAAGGAGTCCGGCAGTCCTTTCACTACCATTCCCACTTGCAACCCGTCACTTATGTTCTCGTCGGCTCCTTTCAACGACGAGAATATTGTCTCTGCACGAACAATATACTCCGTGACGGTCTCGTTGCTTTCCATGCGAAGAGCTGAGAGTTCACAATATAAACTCACCACGCGCGGTTTCCCTTTGCCCGCGTAATGTTGCCGAAGTATCTTCAATGCCGCCCTACCGTCGGCTGCTGCATCCCGCATAATTAGTGACAAGCTCTTGTTGTCTAAAACTTGCACCAGCTCCGCGTACGCTTCTCTGTTTTTCTTGACGTCTGCTTCTCTCAACTGGACAGCATTTTCGCCCGCAGCGATAACTGGCACGTTCAGTAGAGTCTCGCTGAGTCCGCTCAACTCCATGTGGGCTAGGAAGCGAGTTTCCCATAACTCGTATCCTCTCTCGTCGCCGTCGAACAAAAGTCTATTAAATCGCTGACTAGACATGGCACTGGGCCCATAACCTGTTGCATTGTTCATATTTATGTCACGGATGTCTAGCTACATACTTGTTTGGTATGTTAATATACTTTTGTAGAGTTAGACTGCAGGAGCAAACATTAGACGTCCAGTCGTACTTGGTGGGGCAGGAAGAGAACTTTATTGCACATGCGCAGAAGTCATACACACACACACACGCACACACACACACATATGGATACCCGCAAGGACCAAAATAGCTGCTTATAGCGCAGTAAATATTACAGTGGCTGACTGGCTGTATATGTGAGACTGTACATTATGTTCAACACAGGACGTGACGCAATGAAGCCAGTGTGTGTGTTTATAAGACCTCTCCCTTCCCCCCAAACACTGGCGCCATACGCAGTTATTTAAAACAGTTCTAGAGCGGAAGCTGTCCTGTGACGTGTGCCGTGCGAGCCTCGTCAGAGATGCTGCTGTGCCATCATCACGTGACGAGAGCTGCCCACCCGCCACCTTGTGGCCCTGCAACACAACGGCGGGCGGCGGCCTAGTGACCCATCACAAGGCACAGGGAAGGTTGGGTTTCATTATCTTGTTTTAACACATACTTTAATCTTTGTGTATTAAAGTTGCTTTGTTCTTTGTTCTTACTTTCTCTGTTCTGTAAAGTGTCTTTGAGCGCTGTGTGAAGCGCTCTATAAATATAATGTATTATTATTATTATTATTATTATTATTATTATTATTATTATATGGTGCTGAGAGCTGCAGAGAGGGAGCACGAGAAAGAAACTCTGCAGAACAGGTCTCTTTCAAGGGTTTTAGGGGTTTCATGTCAAACTTTAATTAGCATATTTTATTCTTTCCCCTACATTGTTATGCTACATTGTTTATATATTTATATCTCTTTAAAATATATATGTATATCTGTATTTATGTTTTATTATTACATCATACTATTGGATATAATTACGATATTATTACAGTATTATACCACTTTATTATACACACACACACACTGTATACTTCCTACCCTCACATGTAAATATTTTGTGTTGTTGTCAGTGTTTACGTTTGTCCATTGTGTGTAATGTACTGGTCACCTATGTAAGCAACTTTGTACATGTGTAAATATGGTTTGGGGCGGGGATTTATATATATTTTCATTTTATCTGATATATAACATATATTGTTGTTATATATACTGTAGATATATAATGTGTTCATATATTGTTTATATATTTATATAGCCAAATCATATATTGTTTCTTCAACCTATTAAAATAGCTGACTTTACTGCCACTATCTGCTTCTGCCTCTCTATCATATTTTAGTTGTGTGTGTGTGTGTGTGTGTGTGTGTGTGTGTGTGTGTGTGTGTGTGTGTGTGTGTGTGTGTGTGTATGTATGTATGTATATATATACATTTATATTTATAGTGAGTGTTTTGCTAAATACCGTATTGTTCCGAATATAAGACGACCCTGATTATAAGACGACCCCCCCCCTTTTCAAGACTCATTTTTGGAAAAATACTTTTTGAAGAGCAAATATTGGTTTTATAAAGAATAACATTATAACCCAGCCACTGAGGATGCACAAGCCAGTGCATCCTTAGTGCCGGTCCCAAGCCCGGACAAATGGGGAGGGTTGCGTCAGGAAGGGCATCCGGCGTAAAATCTTTGCCAAATCAAATACGCGGATCATAAATAAGACTTACATACCGGATCGGTCGAGGCCCGGGTTACCAACGACTGCCACCGGTACTGTTAACCAGCAGGGTGTCGGTGGAAACTATGCTACTGTTGGGCGAAGGAGAAGGAGAGGGGGAAAGCATGTCCAGAGGCAGCTAGAGAGGAGGAAGGGTAGGCATGTGGAGGTGAGAGTTGGAACTTTGAATGATGGCACTATGACTGGTAAAGGGAGAGAGCTGGCTGACATGATGGAAAGAAGAAAGGTAGGCATACTGTGTGTGCAAGAGACCAGGTGGAAGGGGAGTAAGGCCAGGAGTATCGGAGGTGGGTTCAAACTCTTCTACCATGGTGTGAATGGGAGGAGAAATGGGGTAGGGGTAATTCTGAAGGAAGAGTATGTCAAGAGCGTGCTGGAGGTGAAGAGAGTGTCAGACAGAGTGATGAGTATGAAGCCGGAAATTGAAGGTTTATTACTGAATGTTATCAGCGCATATGCCCCGCAAGTTGGGTGTGAGATGGATGAAAAAGAAGAATTCTGGAGTGAGTTGGACGACATGGTGGAGAGGGTACCCAAGGAGGAGAGAGTGGTGATTGGAGCGGACTTCAATGGACATGTTGGTGAAGGGAACAGAGGTGATGAGGAGGTGATGGGAAGGTATGGTGTCAAGGAGAGGAATGTGGAAGGACAGATGGAGGTGGATTTTGTGAAAAGGATGGAAATGGCTGTGGTGAATACATATTTCAAGAAGAGGGAGGAACACAGGGTGACGTACAAGAGTGGAGGAAAGTGCACACAGGTGGACTATATCTTATGTAGAAGGCGCCATCTAAAAGGGATTGGAGACTGCAAGGTGGTGACAGGGGAGAACGTAGCTAGGCAGCATCGGATGGTGGTCTGTAGGATGACTTTGGAGACCAAGAAGAGGAAGCGAGTGAAGACACAGCCGAAGATCAAATGGTGGAAGTTGAAGAAGGAAGACTGTTGTGTGGAGTTCAGGCAGGAGTTAAGACAGGCACTGGGTGGTAGTGAAGAGTTGCCGGTTGGCTGGGCAACCACTGCAGAAATAGTGAGGGAGACAGCTAGGAAGGTACTTGGTGTGTCATCAGGACAGAGGAAGGAAGACAGGGAGACTTGGTGGTGGAATGAGGAAGTACAGCAAATTATACAGAAGAAGAGGTTGGCAAAGAAGAAGTGGGATAGTAAGAGAGATGAAGAAAGTAGACAGGAGCACAATGAGATGCAGCGTAAAGCAAAGAGAGACGTGGCAAAGGCAAAGGAAAAGGCGTATGGTGAGTTGTATGACAGATTAGACACTAAGGAAGGAGAAAAGGACTTGTACCGATTGGCTAGACAGAGGGACCGAGCTGCAAAGGATGTGCAGCAAGTTAGGGCGATCAAGGATAGAGATGGAAATGTGCTGACAAGCGAGGAGAGTGTGCTAAGAAGGTGGAAGGAGTACTTTGAGGGGCTGATGAATGAAGAAAATGAGAGAGAGAGAAGGTTGGATGATGTAGGGATGGTGAATCAGGAAGTTCAGCGGATTGGCAAGGAGGAAGTGAGGGCAGCTATGAAGAGGATGAAGAGTGGAAAGGCAGTTGGTCCCGATGACATACCTGTGGAGGCATGGAGATGTTTAGGAGAGATGGCAGTGGAGTTTCTAACTAGATTGTTTAACACAATCCTGGAAAGTGAGAGGATGCCTGAGGAGTGGAGAAGAAGCATACTGGTACCGATTTTCAAGAACAAGGGCGATGTGCAGAACTGTAACAACTACAGAGGTATAAAGTTGATCAGCCACAGCATGAAGATTTGGGAAAGAGTAATAGAAGCTAGGTTAAGAGGAGAGGTGATGATCAGCGAGCAGCAGTATGGTTTCATGCCATGAAAGAGCACCACAGATGTGATGTTTGCTTTGAGAATGTTGATGGAGAAGTATAGAGAAGGCCAGAAAGAGTTGCATTGTGTCTTTGTAGATTTAGAGAAAGCTTATGACAGAGTGCCGAGAGAGGAGGTGTGGTATTGTATGAGGAAGTCAGGAGTTGCAGAGAAGTATGTAGGAGTGGTGCAGGATATGTATGAGGGAAGTGTGACAATGGTGAAGTGTGCGGTTGGAATGACAGATGGGTTCAAGGTGGAGGTGGGATTACATCAAGGATCGGCTCTGAGCCCTTTCTTGTTTGCAATGGTGATGGACAGGTTGACGGACAAGATCAGGCAGGAGTCTCCATGGACGATGATGTTCGCGGATGACATAGTGATCTGTAGCGAGAGTAGGGAGCAGGTGGAGGAGAGCCTGGAGAGGTGGAGGTATGCACTGGAGAGAAGAGGAATGAAAGTCAGTAGGAGCAAGACGGAATACCTATGCGTGAATGAGAGGGAGGACAGTGGAATGGTCAGGATGCAAGGAGTGGAGGTGACGAAGGCATTTGAGTTTAAATACTTGGGGTCAACCGTCCAAAGTAACGGGGAGTGCAGTAGAGAGGTGAAAAAGAGAGTGCAGGCAGGGTGGAGTGGGTGGAGAAGTGTGTCAGGAGTGATTTGCGACAGAAGGGTATCAGCAAGAGTTAAACGGAAGGTTTACAAGATGGTTGTGAGACCAGCTATGTTATATGGTTTGGAGACAGTGGCACTGACGAAAAGACAGGAGGAGGAGCTGGAGGTGGCAGAGATGAAGATGATAAGATTTTCACTGGGAGTGATGAAGAAGGACAGGATTAGGAACGATTATATTAGAGGGACAGCTCAGGTTGGACGGTTTGGAGACAAAGCAAGAAAGGCAAGATTGAGATGGCTTGGACATGTGTGGAGGAGAGATGCTGGGTATATTGGGAGAAGGATGCTGAATATGGAGCTGCCAGGGAAGAGGAGAAGAGGAAGGCCAAAGAGGAGGTTTATGGATGTGGTGAGAGAAGACATGCAGGTGGCTGGTGTGACAGAGGAAGACGCAGAAGACAGGAAGAAATGGAAACGGATGATCCGCTGTGGCGCCCCCTAACGGGAACAGCCGAAAATAGTAGTAGTAGTAGTAGTAGATAAAGAAAAACATTATATTTGAAAATAATGAAAATAAAAACACATTGAATAAAACAAGGTAGTCTGTTTAACAGCTTTTAAATAAAATTATGTTTTCAATATATTTTAGATGAAATTGTCACATTTAAATAAAAAAATGTAAATACATTTGTAAATGAATGACTTATGGTATTTAAATAGCATACAAATGAAAATAAACTGTAGTCTATTGAGACTATCCATCTCATAGTGAAAAAATAACCGTTTCAACATTTCAATAACTGCATTAACCATCGAAGTGGTCTAATTTTAGAACGGTCTTGAAACAAATCTGACTGAGTGAGAATGTATATTGACATTCAAAAGTCTAGACCTCGAATGTAAGACGACCCCCACTTTTTCATACGTATTTCCAGGGTAAAAACCCCGTCTTCTATTCAGAACAATACGGTAGCTACCTATCATACATCACATATATCATATATCAGAATATTCTATTACTGTCAAGCCAACTATGAACATTAAAATACGTCAAACCATGAGTCCTGTATCATAGCTACATGTATGACGTTTTCAGCAACAAAAAAGGCGTGGAAATCAGTTTGGTATTCAGCGAGTTATGATCGATTAACTGCGCTGACAGTTCATTGCGACTGCCAAACACATTACACTGAGTGGAGCGGGTGACCGGCCCAAGATGGCGGCCCCACGGCTCGTCAGCGTCAATAGGCAGCAGCGGTCGATGCGGCGTCTACTCTTTATATGTCTATGACATCAGAATCTGTAGAGCATTAGTAAGAATACGAGCAGGAGGTAATGAGATCCAGCAGGGGGTAGCACTGACAACCTGAGAGAAAACCTTCAGGTGAAAGCGACACACACTGGACTGCCACCAAAACAACCAACGAGGAAGAAGCGTCACTTCCTGCTTCAGGTAGTTGGAACCAGAACACGCCCTGTTAAAAAAGACCAACGATAAGAAAAGTGGTGAAGAGTGAAGAGACTGAAATACAACCAAACAAGTCTGGCCCACTTCAAGTACTGATGACACTCAAGTTAACTATTGTTTCTTCAACTATCTATAAGTACTAATGTGTACAGTGTACTGTACATGTGTACTGATATGTATAGTGTACTGTCTATATGTACTAATATGTACATTGTACTGTCTAAAAGTACTGATATGTATAGTGTACTGTCTATGTATATGTATAGTGTATGGTCTATATGTACTGATATGTATAGTGTACTGTCTATGTATATGTATAGTGTATGTCTATATGTACTGATATAGTGTGGTGATATAGAGTGTACTGTTTATATGTGTTTGTATTATAATGTAGTGATGTAGTATACTGCGTATATGTAGTGGTATTATAGTGTACTGTGTATATGTAGTGATATTATAGTGTAGTGTGTATATGTAGTGGTATTATAGTGTAGTGGTATTATAGTGTAGTGTGTATATGTGGACTGATGTGAACCAGTGTAAACCTGGTCTGGACTGATCTAGTGTTACTGACCTCTGGCCTTCCTCTTGTAGTAGATCAGACCTGCCAAAGACAAAATCAAGCCCAGAAGCAGACCTGACGCTCCGGTGGCGATCTTGTTTCTGTCTGATTGTGGCATGGAGGGATCTGGAGAGACAGACACATGTCTCTATCTATAGACACATCTGCATGTTGACCTGTCTCTCTATGTCTTCATCACCTATCCATGGACAGAGATACACATAGATACTCACTCCAGTCCACTTTCTTAGGAGAGGGGAAACTGGCGTGTTCCACCATGCAGGTGATCTTCTCTCCAGACCTGAGATGAAATAAGTGAAGAAGAAGAAAACACACAGGAAATAAACAACATATCAGCAATAAATAAGACGTGATGTGATTGGATGAGGTAAGTCTGTACTTTCCTGTCTGTCTGCACAGAAACTAGTCGAGTCTGATAATAAACATCAGCCCAGTTTAAAACACGGTATTAATACACAATAAATACTCTGTCGTCCATCTGGGATCTCACGTGTAAAGAGCCACGCATCCCACCTTAAATATACAGCTGGTGTCTACAGAGCAGACACTGAGGAGACACGTTCCACCTTAAACATACAGCTGGTGTCTACAGAGCAGACACGGAGGAGACACGTTCCACCTTAAACCATCACTTTGTTCTTTGTTGTCCAGTCATTATGTGTGTGTGTGTGTGTGTGTGTGTGTGTGTGTGTGTGTGTGTGTGTGTGTGTGTGTGTGTGTGTGTGTGTGTGTGTGCGTGCGTGCGTGTGTGTGTAGTGTTAAAGTGTTATGTATGTATTTGGACCGGTCCATTCGGTACTGAGTCTAAGTGTTCTGACCTGGGCGTGTACTCGAGGTGGGAGTGGATCTGGTAGTACCAATCACCATTTGCCAGCTCATCGGTGGAAGTGACGTCAGAGGTCACCGGCTGTCCGTCTCTCAGCCAGGTGACACTGATGTATTTGGGGTAGAAGTTGTAGACACTGCACATCAGCATGGCCGGATGTCGGCCACTAGGGGGCGTCACTGAAGTCAGTCTCACACTGGGCTCAGCTGGTAAAGAATTATTTTGTTATCATCATCATCATCATCATCATCATAATCAGGACTTGAAATTAACTTTTGAATCAATGTCAAATGTGTAGAATTGCTAATCCTGAGAGTATATAATGTTTGGGGCCACATGGTGGCGCGGTGGTCAGCACGGTCACCTCACAGCAGAAAGGTCGTGGGTTGGAATCCCGGGGTAGTCCAACCTTGGCGGTTGTACTGATGTGTCGTAGGTTAGTTTACATTATTACGACAGCGGCCCCCAGAGGAGTTACCATAAACTGATTTACGGCAGTGCCTAGCAGAGCTGGAATAAAGCATGTTAAACGGCTCTTCTGCGGTGAGTCGCCTCAGTCCAGCCCTCCGCATTGAGGACTAGACTCTGTTATAGCCGGACCTCAAACAGGACTCATGAAAACCCGGCACGTTACTGTCACATGAGACTCATCCTAGCTCTGCTGGATTATGCAGATACAGTAAATCCTGAAGCACTTATTTTGTTCCTAGACTTCTATGAGGCCTTTGACGCGATTGAACTCACGGTTCTGTTACAGTCCGTCGAGGCGTTGGGCTTTGGGAATAACTTTGTTGGCATCGTCAATATGTTTCACAAAGATATGAATAGTTCTGTTATGATGAACTTTAACAGCTGTGAAAGAGTCCAGAGGAACAGAGGGCTCCGCCAAGGCTGCCCTGTTCCTCCTCCCTTATTTATTTGAGGGGCTGAATTCTTATCAGTTAATATCGAGAATGATGGACGTTTGGAAGGAATGTCGGGTTTTGGTGGAGAGTTAAAAATCTCACAACTGGCAGACGACACCACTTTGTTTTGAAGGACAAGAAGCACGTGAGGAACTCTGTTACGTCAGGTAACCAATGTTCCAGGGCCTCGGACCTGCGACTAAATGTGTGCACATGTGGAATGTTGTCTGTGCGTGATTGTAGCGATTGTGTAGTTGGAAACATCCGGTAAAAGAGTCCGTTAAGTATTTGGGAATATATACAACTACACATCTTACAGCTAGACAACATCTCCATTTCTCCAACAGATTAAAAAGACCAAGTCTGTCTTCAGGATTGGTCTTGGAAGGGGTTTCTCTATTTTAGGAGGAGTTCTCCTCTCCAAAGCAGAGGGCCTGTCTCGCTTTGTGGGTCCATCTGTGTCTCTATTGGTTTATGGTTCTACCGCCACAGAAGCAAATAGAACTTTCTTAAATGTCATTTGGAAGAATAAACCACACCAGCTTAAACCATGTGTCCTGTCCAGCAGTGAAGCAGAAGGAGGTCTGGAAGTTTTAGATTCCGTTGATTCTGGTAACACAACACACAAACACGCTCACACTTGTTGTCTGATGGTGAAATGTCCCATAAGTGTTGGACTGGTGTGGAGTCTCGTGACTCTGTCCCTCCTTTAACATGAGACACGTGAGCTGGTGCTGTCTTCATCCAGAAGATGTGCTCTTCAACATCTGATTAATTGTGTTACTGTAGATGCAACATGTGTACTCACAAACAGGAGTTGTGTAAATCACTACCTAAGATCCCTGCTTGTCTCCAAGAAGTGAGTCTTTCCTTAAACCTCTCAGCCTTGAAACAACAACACAAGTAACGAGCTGCTGACCTACTACCACACTTGTGTCCTGACAGCCGTCTGTTACTGTACATGTGTACACGTGTACTCCCCTTCTGTTTTGTTGTGTGTCTGTTCTTTGTTTGTATGATGTTGTTACCATTTATTAGGGGTCCAAGCCCCAGGGGCTGGGGACCCCTATTGTTTCTGCTCATTTTTTTATTTTTATTTTTCCGTTGGTAAAAGTGGTACTGCAGCCTACACCGTAACAGATTCTACAAAACCCTTTGGAGGCCTGGTACAGAACTTCACACTTACCCCACAAGCAAAACATGACACATGTCAACCAGTTGGTGGCGCTATTTTGAAGGTCAAGGCGTTTTGGCGTGTAACTCCCAAACCGTACATCGGACATGCAAAACCTTTACATGTGCACATTCACTGAGCACAGCTGAATCACGTGCTATAGGCCACGCCCATTTCTGCCGTAATTTCATTTCGCAAATTTGCGAAAATAGCCAAAACTACTTGTTCGAACTCCTCCTAGGCCGTGCCATCGATTTACACGAAACGTGGCACACATCATCTACAGTCACTCAAGGCAAAAAGTTATCGAAAGAATTTTGATTCGTTGCTCGGTTTTGATTTGACAGATCAATGAACCTTGACTGAAAAACGGTGATTTTCCATGACGGTGCCATAACTCATCAATGCATTGACATATCAACTTGAAATTTTAGACGTATGTCACGTTTTGTCAAAAGATCCTAACTCATGAAGTGCGTTTTATTTGTCCAGTAGGGGGCGCTATAAATTGGAGAAGTTTATATCTCATAATTGACACCATGGATTTGGATGAAATTTGGGGTGCACAATCTAGGATCATACTGGAGTTGGCACAGGCAATTTGGTCATGAATGAAAAAAGTGGGCGTGGTTTATGACAAAAATGTAAATTTCACCTGCGAAACTTCAAAAATGCCCCAAAATGTCCCCCAAATCCCCTGCACATCCTACAGAGCTGAGATGTTGTGAGCAGATCCAGTAAGTGATGCCAACACTTTGCTGCACTGCAACATGTGGTCAATTCAGAAGTCCGTCACTCTATATTTTTCAGAATATGAAAAATCATGAAACATAAACATTTCTGCACAGATTCATTCAATTGCTACCAACATCGCCACAGACATTCTGGAGAATGAACATATCAAGGGGGTCAAAGGTCATTCTAATCGGTCAAAACATGCATCCACACCAATGTACAATATATGCCTGTACAGTGTACAATATACCTAATATTTTTTTATTTTCACACATATTTGATCAAACTATTCCAAAATATTTGACAGGACACGTGATACTACCAGCATGATGTGTGAATGTGTTCAGATGTTTATCAGCCACGGTTTTTGTGTTATAAGCGTTTAAAGTATAAGGGACAACATGCAGCTCTTTAGCAGCAGCTATGCTATTGGTTCAAGGTGGCGGATCTTGTTCACAGCAACTCCGATTAACACGAAACTTGGTCCACCAATAAGTCATGACGCCCTGAGGTTCTGTGCATTATTTACTGTTAATTGGCCACTAGGTGGCGCTATGCTGCAAAATCATGAAATGCGCTAACATTATATATCCAAACTACTTGTAGCCTGTCAGTGTGATCAAACTGAAGCTTTGCAGCTAGCAGCTATGTACTCTTGTGAGCACCCTTCAGTAAAGGACATTTTATAATGCAAACCATTATCACCCCAAGTCCACTCTACTGCCCTTTGACACGGCTACACAACGCACTACAGGAGTATAACTACACATTTCTTTCAGAATCAGCAAACAAGTCACAGAATGACCCATAGCAGCTGTAAGATAAGCCTCTGCTTCCACATCTCTGGCTCAGACACCGCCATTAGCTGCGTCTGTTAAGAACTAATCTCAGTTTCCTGATGACGCCTTCACGCATCACTGCATAGATGCTGAACTCAGATGCAGCATACTCATGCTTCATTATATCCTCCTACTCCCACTTCAGCAGGTTTAATTAAAACACAAATAAGTTCCCTGAAGCTCAGAACAAGGTTTCCAGCAGGCTGCATTTCTCCCACTTTACTGAATAACTCACTGCAAGGCTGCCAAGAAACCCTCTGAAGTTAGTGGAAGACAACCTCTTCGCTCCTGTCAGCCCCACACTTGCCTCGTCCATGGGAGGGAACACTAGAATTGTACTTCTCCTAAAACAGATACTACACGCTCTTCCACTGTTAGTACTCAGTACTTAACACTCAACATTGTTGACAAGTATGTACAGCCTAATACTACTCATTTCCCCACCTCATCCCTACATGTCATTATATTCTTTTAGACACATATGTTGTTTTTCTTCCAGCCCCAACCCACACGATGTTAATAACCTGTTCCGGGTTCATCAATAATCCTTTGTTGACGTCATAGATGATCAATAGTTGTGCGCTGTGTTCACAACCATCCTCATACACCATCTTGACGGACAGCTTTACGACCACCGTCGCTCTTTAAGACTGAGACTTGCATCCGTCTAATAAGCAAACAGCTCAACTAGCGAGGCTCCTACAGACAGCCAGACCCGACTTACATACATGGGGGCTTGGAGCCCGTTAATACCTGCTGGCAGCGCTGCTTTATGTCGGGGACTGTCTCACACCCTGATTGTGTTCTTCTGACGTAGTTGTGTAATGATACTGAACCTGATGTGTGTCCGTAATACTACACACCTGTTTTATGTACCATGTTCTACTGTTCAATAATACACACACACACGCACACACACACACACACACACACACAGAAACATACAAACACGCACACACGGTGACACACACTAACACACAAACACACACACGGACACGCGCACGGACACACACGCACGCCCACACACACACGCACACACAAACACATGCACGCACACAGACACAAACACACAAACACATACACTCACACACGGACACGCGCGCGCACCGACAGACGCGCAGACCGACACACACAACTCAAAAGCGCGAGCACACACAACTCACAAACAAGTGCGCACACACACACGCACACACACACACACACACGCACGGTGACAAACACACACACACACACATAAACACACACACACAGACACACATACAGACGCACACAGACACACACACACACACAGACACACACACACACACAGACATACATACACATGCACGCACACACACACACACAGACACACGCACACAGCACACACAGACACACGCACATGCACACACACACGCACATATACACACATAGACACACACACACGCACACGCACACACACGCACAAACACACACAGACACAGACACACACACACACACTCACAGACACACACACACACACAGACACACATACAGACACACACACACACACACACACACACACACAGACACACATACAGACACACACACACACACACACACACACACACACACACACACACACAGCCACACACAAAGACATACAGACACACGCACACACACACACACAGACTGACAGACACACACACACATACACTCACACACACAGACACAGACACACACAAAGACATACAGACACACGCGCACACACACACACAGACACACGCACACAGACACACACGCACACGCACACAGACACACACGCACACGCACGCGCGAACGTACACGCGCGCGCACGACACACAAACTCCGACGGGCGCGCACAAAACTCACAAACACGCACACAGCGTGACAAACACACACAAACGCGCGCGCACATACACGCGCACACACCGACACACACAACTCACAGACGCACGCGCGCACTTACACACAGATACACACAAACACACACACAGACGCACACACGGTGACAAACACACACACGCACGCACACACACACACGGTGATAAACACACACACAAACACACAAACGGACACGCGCGCGCGCAAACAGACACCCGCGCACACCGACACACAACTCAGAAGCGCGAGCACACACAACTGACAAACAGGCGCGCACACTTACATACGCGCGCACACACACACACAGACGCACACACGCAAACCCACACACACACACACACGGACACACGCGCGCGCACACAAAAACGCGCGCGCAGAGACACGCGCGCACACCGATACACACAACTCGCAGACGCTCGCGCGCACACAACTCACAAACACGCGCGCTCACTTACACACACGGATACATGCATGCATAATAATAGTACTACTAATAGTAGTAGTAACAGTAGTAGTAATAGTCATAATTAGAGTACTACTAATAGTAGTAGTAACAGTAGTAGTAATAGTCATCATAGCAGAGCAGCTCACCTGTCTTATCCAGTATTTTTCGGTACTGTATCTTTATATTATGTTTGCAGTATCTCTCTTTATCAGCTCTCCTTCGTGCCATCTCTGCAGGATCGTTGTTCCAGCGCTCTGCGTTATGGATACCAAACTTATCATATCCAACATACTTCCCCACAGTGCTGTTAAACCTCATAAATTCTATCTTATTGAAATACAGAGAGTATGTACTCTATGTCAGGAAGTTCAGAGGAGGTGTACACACATGTGTCCAGGTAATACCACAAAAACGCATCTGGAGCAGAAAGAGAAACAGGTTCAAGTTACTTAGTTGAATTGTTTTAAAGACAATAATTAAAACCTCTTTTCTAACAACACAGCAGAGTCCATCCAACAGAGACTGATTTACATATTTTATCTCACCTGCTCCATAGAAACCCACGACCAGGAGGGAGCAACACACAACAAGGCAGCATGAAGCCATGTGTCTGTCTTGCTGATGAACACAATAAACTGTCCTCCTTTACAGACTGACTGGTGTGGACTGTCCCCTGGACATAAACCAGTCCACCACCCAGTCACCTCACTGGGCTGGCTAGCTCTCCCAACATCAGCCAATAGAAAACACAGAGGCCTGCCACGTCATCTGTTACCAGGTAGAGGGTAGAGCCTAATGCTGGAAAGGGACAGAAACTCACAGGTTCGAGCCTGTTCGGGCACTGAGAAGCTTTGGCCGGTGACAGAATGACAAGAGGACATGTGTTGTTAGTATAGCGCCCCCTAGCTGCAGGACACTCAACATGTACACAATACACACTCAACATGTACACAATACACACTCAACATGTACACAATACACACTAGACCAGTAGACAATACACACTCAACATGTACAAGAACACACACACACACATATATATATATATATATATATATATGTGTGTGTGTGTGTTTGTGTGTGTTACAGGTAATGTGAAAAACCGGGTAGTGTGCACATTACCCGGGTAGTGTGCCCCCCCCCCCCCCGCTTGGATGGTTAATGTGGATGGAAGGAAGGTGCAACTCCTCTTGGTAGGATATTTGCATATGTAAATCAGCAGCAGCCTTCAGCCTAATGAGTCGTGAAGTGAGGCCATGTGAGGAACCACAAGTTCTGCTAAATGAAAGAACAGACGTTGGCGATATCATTCTGTCTTTAGATCAACGTCCCCCCACTTGTATAACGAGGCTATTAGCATCAAAGACCACACACATGAGCCTCCTCCTCGTCCTCCTCCTCCTCCTCCTCCTCCTCCTCCTCCTCTCTATCTGCTCCCTGATATGAAGGAGTAGCCTACACATTTGACAAGGGTGGACAGAAACATCAGTGTCGGCCATCTCCCTTCAGGCTGCTATAGCCTACTCTCACTGGAGACATGCGTCATCCAACCAATCCCAAATGGCGCCCCTCCGTGGACAGACTGGTAAATAACACATAATGGAAGAGGGGTACTGGCGGGGGGTACTGAGACTAGATGATATGAAACCAGAACCACATCCGTTTATAAGCCCAGTATGTAGGAGCAGAAGCAGCGACAACATATGTCCACATGCACTTCCTGTCTGCCAACCAGGCGAGACACATGAATGAACAGGCCGCACCTTTCACATGCACGTTTACACAACCACCAGAAAAGACCAACATGTGTCCTCCCCCCTCCCCCCTCCCTCCTCCCCCCTCCTCCCTCCCCCCTCCCCCCTCCCTCCTCCCTCCTCCCCCCTCCCCCCTCCCCCCTCCTCCCTCCTCCCTCACCTGGCTAATGTGCTGCTAGTAGCCTACACCTTTCCTCCATCATGTCCTCATCTAACCCAGGATATGGGAGGGAGCAAACACGTTGTCCATGTAGACTAGACTCGCTGCTGTGCAGGTAAACCACACACACACACCCACACACACACACACACACACACACACACACACACACACACACACACACACACACACTAACACAAGCCAAGCGCGAAGCAAGCCCAATAATAAAAGCGATGCATCAGTTTGACGCTGAATGGCGGAAATAGGTATAAATGTCCCAAACTCTTAGAGGGATTTATTCATGACGTCATGGACAACAGGGGGGACACGTCACTGTTTTAGGAGAAGTCAAAGAGGGAGGGGCCTCAGTACGTTACTACAGCACGACTCTTTACACAGTACTTCCTGATCTGCGTCACATAACGCAATGGCGGCTCATCAGTGTGTGTGTGTGTGTGTGTGTGTGTGTGTGTGTGTGTATATATATGTGTTTGTGTGTGTGTGTGTATATATGTGTGTGTGTGTATATATATGTGTGTGTGTGTGTGTATTTATATATGTGTGTGTGTGTATATATATGTGTTTGTGTGTGTGTGTGTATATATGTGTGTGTGTGTGTGTGTGTGTGTGTGTGATGGCAGCTCTCGGGGCCACATGTGTAGTTCGTTTTGTGTTAATGTTGTGTGTTGAGGCAGCAGTGCTGGGGCGTCGCTGCTGCAGGACTTCTTGTCAGGCTGAACAGCAGAGGGCGCTCCACAGAGCAGCTGTTAAATACAGGGCGGCCCGCTGGACTCTACCAACTACCCTCCATGTCATGGGGGGGTATTCTTAATGTAGATGTGTTGTGTGTGTGTTTAGAAGGTTGTGTTGTGGTTGTGTTGCCTTGGTTACTATCTAAATGTTAACTTGTTGAAGAATTGTGCTGTGTTGTGTTATTTGTAGTTTAGTTGGTAGAGGGTTGTTTGTGTGTTGCCCTTGTGTGTCAGAATGGTGGGACCAGCCAGTACATGTGCGCCCCCTTGTGTTCAGGTTGTTGGGTCAGTTTGGTGTAGTGAGTTTGTCATGTTCAGTGTGTTACTTGGGCAAGATGTGAGTGAAGATGTGTTTAGTTGACCTGTTGTGTGGAATGTGTGTGTTCACTAAACAACTGGTGAGCACAGCAGCAACACTTCATTGTGTAACATCAGAGGATTCATCTATGGAGCACGTGGAGAGAAGATATGAAGATGTGTGCACCACTAAGTAAGTTTAATATAACACAATGAACAGATGTAGGATGGAGCAACAAGAGGTGGGTGGAGCAGCATGACATGACACATGACGTGTGAGGTGTCTTGTTGTTAGAATAACACAATGAACAGATGTAGGATGGAGCAACAAGAGGTGGGTGGAGCAGCATGACATGACACATGACGTGTCATGTGGGTAAATAAAACTTTATCTGAATAAGTGACCCGTGACTCCTCGTGTCTACCAGCAGCAGACGATGCTGGATCAGCGGACTTTGCATCTGATCCGAGGAGCTGCTGGACGCGAGCCTGCAGATTGTGGAGGACCACAGATATTAAGAAGTGAGTTGTGGACTCGGGCCTCGTGCAGCGGTGTGAGCAGGTATCAGTACCTGATACAGGAGCCGTGTGGGATCCCTATATCCTGCACAGCATTTCTACGTCATACGTCATACGTCACCAGCATGAATGTTAGCAGCACATAAGCCCTGCTAGTTGGGTGTGAGATGGAAGAGAAGGAAGAATTCTGGAGGGAGCTGGATGACGTGGTGGAGAGGGTACCCAAGGAGGAGGGAGTGGTGATTGGAGCAGACTTCAGAAGGCATGTTGGTGAAGGGAACAGAGGTGATGAGGAGGTGATGGGTAGGTATGGTGTCAAGGAGAGGAATGTGGAAGGACAGATGGAGGTGGATTTTGTGAAAAGGATGGAGGTGGCTGTGGTGAATACATATTTCAGGAAGAGGGAGGAGCACAGGGTGACGTACAAGAGTGGAGGAAAGTGCACACAGGTGGACTATATCTGATGTAGGAGGCGAGATCTGAAAGGGGTTGGAGACTGCAAGGTGGTTGTGGAGTACAACATGTACTGCATATGCCCTCCGTATGTACTCTGTAGTTTTCTACTTCTCTGTGTGTATGAAACTTCCCACTCAATGCAGACACACATACCCATTGTTCTTATGTGCGCCCCCATGGGGTCACATAGCCACGTCATCATGATTGCTTCCCCTTTGCCGCGTCCCAGACACTGGGACAGCAAAGGTAAGAGTAATGGACCTACAGACACTCACCAGGCACAGAACCTGATTAACTCAGATGTTTTCCTGCATAGCTTTGTCAGACTACACCTTGGTTAGTGCAGGAAACATAGGGTATGACGCGACGGACTGTGCTATAAAAACCACTACCTCCAGCTCAGGGCAGAGCATATCCTCACAGACGAACCTCTGTGTGGCCTTATGTCTCTCCATCTGCAGATGCAATAAAGATTCTCTGTTTGCTCCAATGTTTGTGGGGTGATTGTTCTCCCCAGAGGTTGCTGGGGCAAGAGCCCATTTAAGGATAAAGGAAAATCCACAACAAATTTGGTGTCAGAAGTGGGATCTCACGTTGCCCGCCAGACGGACAACCGGCTGACTGGTCATCTCGGGACGAGGACACAGTCACCCATCTCCCAATAACCTCAGCAGGTTTGAGGAGAAGAAAGGGAGAGGCGGGTGGTCCGTTTGGTCGGTGTCGCTGAGACCCCTCAGCAAAACCCGGGGAGATTCATCACACGGGTAAGCAGGATTCTTTAAAGGAGGAAATGATCATTTAAAACGCGGACTATTGAAACCAGATGAGGTCGTGCACTGACAATTAGGCGGCTGTTCACCCTCGGTCTCGCACTAATAGAAGTGGTCACCTGGTAGGATTAAGTGAACCTAGAAGAGAAGAAACAGGGAAACAAGGGCAGTAAACTGGCCCCGATAGATATGGAGGGTCCTATCTATCAGATAATGATAAGGAAATATGGTGAAGACTCGGTAAAACATGTTTTAGACTGGATACAGGGTCATGGGTTTCCTGTTGAAGGAACTTTGAGCAAGAATAAACTAATGAAAGTCCGACAGTCCATGGAAAAGGGAAAAGCGAAGGTCTTGGAAAGGAAACAGATTCCTACAACATGGTTAGAGTATATGGCAGAGCAAGAAAGAATTTTGGGAATGTGGGAGAAAGAGTTTGAAAGGAGGGAAAGAAAAAAGCTACAGAGGACTATGACGCGCAACGACGACTCAGACAAAGACCCGTTCTCTCTCACACCTCTCCTAATCCATCTATCTCACACCTCTCCTAATCCATCTATCTCACACCTCTCCTAATCCACCTCTGACACCCACCCCTCCACCATACTCACATGGCAGCCAGCCTCTCTCTCCTTTGTCTTCCTTATATCCGCAGCTTACAGCGATGTCTCTGGGAAACCCCTCCGACGGCTCCAGGTGCGTCCAGCAACCCGTCCAACAACGCGGCGCCAAGAGACCGATCCTGGGACCACCACCTACACCCCAACCGCCACCAATTCTCTCTCCCCCGTCCCCAGTGAGGGGACCATGGGAAACTCACCTCTGCAACCATTTCCTGGCCGGCCTGCAGGACGGAGTTAGGAAAGCCATAGAAACACACTGCGTAGGATACGGAAAGAGACGACTGGAAGACTTGCTGAGACATGCTGATCATGCTCACGATCAGATACAGAAAAAGGCAGAAGAACAGAAGGCAAGGCAGGCTCAGGACAAACATCGTGCCTCTCTCTCTCCTCCATGGTGCTGCAGCGGCTTCAACCCCACCAACCTGGGCAACAGGGCAGACCCGGGGACCGTTCACGACGTCAGAACACGTGGCAACACGTCCAGCCCAGCAGCCCCCAACTGGGTGAGGACTGCTGCTTCACATGTGGCCAGCCTGGTCACTGGGCTAAAGACTGTCCACTCCATCGAGGGTGCAACCAAGGGCGTGGCAGAGGCCGAGGATGGGGTCAGAGCAGACCACAGGGTGGAAGGGGACGGAGCAACGGACCTTACGACCAGCGGGCCCCACGGGGAGGCTCATACCGGGGCTCGGACTGACAGGCGACACGGGAGGAGGAGGAGGGGGTCCTGGACACATCTGCTGCCACATCAGGTCGTATGACTGCACAGACACAACCACATGCACTGATTAGCAATGAAGACTCTGCTTTGCTGTTAGCTTCCCCAGTTGGACAGCATGTCTCTCATGAGCTAGCTTTCTGAAAACTGCCAATGATAACCCTGCGTCTTGCAAATGCTGAGCTGCCTTTCTTGTTGGACACGGGAGCCACACGAACGGTGGTGAGAACCGCCGATGGCCCGTCCACGGTACCACGGAGCGGCCAAACGGTCCTCTCCACTGTTGCGAGTGGTACGTGTGTCGCGGAACCATTATCCGTCCCTGTGCGCCTCGCTTGCCTGGACGACAGCTCATCGACAAAATTGCCTGTTTAGATTTCTGATAACTGCCCATTTAATTAGCTGGGCAGAGATGGCATGATCCAACTGGGCATCTCTGTTGTTTCCACCCCATCAGGGCTGCACATCACTTCGTTACCAGCAGCGAATAGTTTTCTGCATATGTAACCTGCACGACAGGGGAATGGGCCTATGCTTGCGCAGGGACAGTTTACAGTCTAATGTCTAAGTTCAGTGGAGATTGGTGTAGGTTTTTTTCTAGACCAGATTCTACTACTCACCCCAAAGACAACACACACACTCGTGGGTATAGTTTACAATAAAAAAACAATTTATTTCAACAGTTCAAAGTAAAGTTATTTCAATAGCAATACTAAATTAGATGTGTTATATATATATATATATATATATATATATATATATATATATATATATATATATATATATATACACTACCGTTCAAAAGTTTGGGGTCACATTGAAATGTCCATATTTTTGAAGGAAAAGCACTGTACTTTTCAATGAAGATAACTTTAAACTAGTCTTAACTTTAAAGAAATACACTCTATACATTGCTAATGTGGTAAATGACTATTCTAGCTGCAAATGTCTGGTTTTTGGTGCAATATCTACATAGGTGTATAGAGGCCCATTTCAAGCAACTATCACTCCAGTGTTCTAATGGTACAATGTGTTTGCTCATTGGCTCAGAAGGCTAATTGATGATTAGAAAACCCTTGTGCAATCATGTTCACACATCTGAAAACAGTTTAGCTCGTTACAGAAGCTACAAAACTGACCTTCCATTGAGCAGATTGAGTTTCTGGAGCATCACATTTGTGGGGTCAATTAAACGCTCAAAATGGCCAGAGAAAGAGAACTTTCATCTGAAACTCGACAGTCTATTCTTGTTCTTAGAAATGAAGGCTATTCCATGCGAGAAATTGCAAAGAAATTGAAGATTTCCTACAACGGTGTGTACTACTCCCTTCAGAGGACAGCACAAACAGGCTCTAAACAGAGTAGAAAAAGAAGTGGGAGGCCGCGTTGCACAACTGAGCAAGAAGATAAGTACATTAGAGTCTCTAGTTTGAGAAACAGACGCCTCACAGGTCCCCAACTGGCATCTTCATTAAATAGTACCCGCAAAACACCAGTGTCAACATCTACAGTGAAGAGGCGGCTGCGGGATTCTGGGCTTCAGGGCAGAGTGGCAAAGAAAAAGCCATATCTGAGACTGACCAATAAAAGAAAAAGATTAAGATGGGCAAAAGAACACAGACATTGGACAGAGGAAGACTGGAAAAAAGTGTTGTGGACAGATGAATCCAAGTTTGAGGTGTTTGGATCACAAAGAAGAACGTTTGTGAGACGCAGAACAAATGAAAAGATGCTGGAAGAATGCCTGACGCCATCTGTTAAGCATGGTGGAGGTAATGTGATGGTCTGGGGTTGCTTTGGTGCTGGTAAGGTGGGAGATTTGTACAGGGTAAAAGGGATTCTGAATAAGGAAGGCTATCACTCCATTTTGCAACGCCATGCCATACCCAGTGGACAGCGCTTGATTGGAGCCAATTTCATCCTACAACAGGACAATGACCCTAAACACACCTCCAAATTGTGCAAGAACTATTTAGAGCAGAAGCAGGCAGCTGGTATTCTATCGGTAATGGAGTGGCCAGCGCAGTCACCAGATCTGAACCCCATTGGGCTGTTGTGGGAGCAGCTTGACCGTATGGTACGCAAGAAGTGCCCATCCAACCAATCCAACTTGTGGGAGCTGCTTCTGGAAGCGTGGGGTGCAATTTCTCCAGATTACCTCAACAAATTAACAGCTAGAATGCCAAAGGTCTGCAATGCTGTAATTGCTGCAAATGGAGGATTCTTTGACGAAAGCAAAGTTTGATGTAAAAAAAATCTTATTTCAAATACAAATCATTATTTCAGTCCTTGTCAATGTCTTGACTCTATTTTCTATTCATTTCACAACATATGGTGGTGAATAAGTGTGACTTTTCATGGAAAACACAAAATTGTTTGGGTGACCCCAAACTTTTGAACGGTAGTGTATATATATATATATATATATATATATATATATATATATATATATTACTCTATTATACTTTTTAAAAGTTCTTCCTAATATTCTATTTATTGTCTATATCTATCTATATTCTATTTTATACCCTTCTAATACATTACTTATGCAGCCATATTCTACACTAGCAAATTAAAGAAAATAATCCAAAATAAAGTATGAGTGCACTCAAAGAAAATAATAAAGAAAAGAAAAGGGGGAATGATTCAGTCTTCCAATCTGTGCAAGGTGCAATGTCCAGATCCTACCACAATCACAGGGGCAAGTTAATGTAGAGGCGATGATGATGAATCCAAATCCAGGGCGATGATGGGGGCAATCCAAAGGGGGTATCCAAGGGTTCCAAACGGTGTAGCAAGGGGGGTTGTTCGGGGTACTAAAAAACCAGTCTGCACAAAATTGTACAGATTCCTTATTAATTGCAATCTCTATCAAACAATTACAAACAAAATAAAAATACCCAAATCTAGAGTCAATTCTCAGAATTAAATCATTTCCTACATATAACTAATATGCGGCTGAATGACAACAGCCTATCGCTGTAAGAACAGTTAAAACAATGTCATCGCAGCCAGGCTGCGGCACTATCAACGTGAATTCACGTCTAGCTGGCTGCTATGGGTTCCATGGATGCCATGTAGCCCGAGTCGGCTCGGTGGCTAGTGGCAACTGGAGCTTACAGTTTTTTTTAACAACAAGCATATTATTATATTAAAATGTCTAACATTCCTACATCAAATAAACCCTATGGACCGGGTGTCCTGACTGGTTTTAAAGCTCTGAATCACATGGGAACTGCTAAGGATCATAGATATACGTTTTAGCTGGGTTAGCTTAGCTTAGCAACCATTGGAAAATTGTCAGTCTTTAGATTTCAAGATTTTAAACTCTTATCTCACCAGGATTCCAGCAGCGTACAAAACACAAGAGAAAGGAGTCTTCCTTCTTCCTTCAACAGGAGATCATCTGTCTTTGGATAAAATCAAGATATCCTACGTAAATGGCTATGATTACATGGAACACAGAAAGCTGTTTACTTTTTAGCTTTGGCTAGCGGCTCACCAAGGAAGCTTCGTGGGAGGGATCTTTTTTGTCGTAGTTCAAATGTCCTGTAGCTCAAATATCCGTAGTTCAAATATCAATAATTCAAGTATCCATAGTCAAAGTTGTCCGTATTTCTAAATATCCGTATTTCTCTTCTCTATTGTTGACGGTTGTTCGTATGGTTTAAACTCTGTAGCTCGTGTGCCTCCTAGAGGCTACTCGTGGAACTTACATACGTCACAGGGTAAATGTAATCATGTGGGTTACACATACACATAACCCCGCCCTCCCTCTACGGGTCTACATGTGGGCTCCTACCGCCTCCCAATACACACGGTGGCTCTGCTCCCTTGCTCACACACCACAACAGGGGGCGCATCGACCTACATGACAGCGGACAACCTACACTGCACCGCTCATGTCACCCTCACATCCGACTCGAACTACGAACAGCGCTGGCGCAGCCAGGGAACACTAGAGCAGGGGATGAGTTACGACATTTCTACTGGGCATCAGAATGGGGTTTCCTCACGTGCGCATTAGACACCGACCAGACTGCGCTGTTTTCGGTTGATAACGAGGTCTCGCACGTCTCCTTGGTAAAACCACGGGGTTCCCAGTGGAAAGATACGGGTCCACTCGCGCGACAAGCTTCTCTGGCGTCAGATTGGCTTCACGCGACTGGTCCCTGTTGCATTGTTCATATTTATGTCACGGATGTCTAGCTACATACTTGTTTAGTATGTTAATATACTTTTGTAGAGTTAGACTGCAGGAGCAAACATTTAGACGTCCAGTCGTACTTGGTGGGGCAGGAAGAGAACTTTATTGCACATGCGCAGAAGTCATACACACACACGGATACCCGCAAGGACCAAAATAGCTGCTTATAGCGCAGTAAATAATACAGTGGCTGACTGGCTGTATATGTGAGACTGCACATTATGTTCAACACCCTCACTCAGGCTCACCTTTACAGACTTACATGAAAAGAAAAACAGGTCTTCCTTAAATGTGTTTGGTACCCCAAATACAGCTCTATAAAAATAATCCACATCTTGCTCGTCAGTACATTCTGCTTTACACTGGTATTCTTCAAGATATTTTGGGGTCTTCCTCTCTCTAGTTGGGTAGCGGTTTCTGCCCTCACTATCCCCATGGTTATTAGAAAGTGTACCACTTTCACCTCCTGTACCTGTAATCTGGGGCTGCTCATCAGTCCTAACTGGTACTACATCAGGCTCGTATGAGTCTATATCCTCATAGCTGTCTCCACCGTTGTGTGGACCTGTTTGTGTCTGGTGTAACCAGGTTAAAATTAATGTTTTTATTTTATTTTGTTTGAGTATGAAATATCACCAAATCCTGTCTGTGTGCTGTTATTTGTGTTTACTACATTTTATTTTATGTCATTATTTACTTTTATGTATGTTTTACAACGACCGTCATATACGTGTACTGTCGCTTTAAGAGAGAGGTCTTGTGGGTACACGGAAGAGGGAACGCGGGAGAGGCCATTTTTGTTTTGTGGGAGGAGTCTCAAGCAGCAATCGAGCCGAGCCACACGTGTTTCTTACCGTGGGACAGTTTTGCTGGTTGAGGAGAACGTAACCTTGAGTATCCCTGTAAGAAGATACTGCAAGCTGTGGCATAAAATACTTGTTTATCCTTTCTTACATCGGAGTCCCGTGGACGGTTTCTACTTCTAACGCACACGAGTGAAGTCCGGGCAGTGGTTGAGCTTCGACCCCCACGTCCGTAAGAAACACCGCTCCCGCTGGAGGACTGGACGTTTGTCGAAGGGTTTGGAACCAAAATAAATGGCAAGGTGGGCCAAATAGAGTCCTGTGTGTCCCCGCTCCTTCCTTGATCATGATGATGATGATGATGATGAGAGAATGAGGGCCCCCCCAACAACACCTGGGGCCCCACCCAACTAGAACACAACGCAGAGCTAATGATGAGAGTGACGGGCATGCAGCAGGCTGACCAGCATAGAACAGCATAGGACTGCCCCCGTTACACTGGCAGTCTCTGTTGCTGTTCTGTATGAACTTAACTAATCTATGCTTTGACACTTTTCCTGTTTTTGGATAATATACATTGTATGCAGGGCTGTATTTATCATATCCTATGAAAATGCCCTTCTCGCACCTTGGATCCAGTTTCTTTTTGTCTTGTCTATAGGCATAGCACTCAGTGCCAAAAACCATCATATGGGAAATATCTGGTGTTTTCCCTGTGAAAGCACTGTATGGGGTTTGCTTTAATCGCTTACAATAGCACCTGTTGCGTATCTGTGCAGCTGTCCGCACCGCAAACCTCCATAGCTGTTTTGGCATCTTACTTTCTAGCAGCATACATCGTGCCATGTCAAATAATGTTCTCCAGTTTCGTTCTGCCGTGCCGTTCTGATGCGGCGAGTAGGGGGCACTAGTTTGGTGACTAATTTTATTTTCTCTCAGCAGATCTTGGAAACATCCTCCAGTGAACTCGGTACCATTGTCAGACCTAATGGTTTTCACCTGCCCAAAGGAGGCAGTGTCAGCTAAGAATTTTTCGGTAGCCTTAGCTGTATCACTCTTTGACCTCATGAAATATGTCCATGTCATACTGCTATAGTCATCTGTGAAAGCTATGGTGTATTTATACCCATCTTTATCAGTAGGCTCGATCGGGCCGCACAGATCTGTATGGACTAGTTCAAGTATTCCTTTAGCTTTGCTATCAGCCTGTCTATTTCTAGACTCCACAAATTTTCCTTGTGTACATGTTTCACAGTTGAAGTTAGATTTGTCATTTTTCCCCTTAATCATCATTCCTTCAACTACACCTTCTAGTCTTGAAACATCATCTAAGTTACAATGACCAAGGATTCTGTGCCACGTTTCCATATCATGACATCCTTTGTATCCGTCAACATTATCATCAGTATTATTAGCTGTAGACAAATAATACAGTTTCCCAAATACTTCAATGTTAAACTTGGTACCCTCGTTTTTATACCCCATCCAATTTTCACCTTCCTTGAAGTGGATTTCTGCTCCGTTACTTGAGGCTGCTTTAACGGAAAAAATGTCCTGAGGAAACGTCGGGATATACAGGGCCCTCTTCAGTCGTGCTGTCACCTTTCTTCCTTCGCTGTCAATTAAGGTGACTTCAGCTTCTCCTCTGGCCTTGGCAACTCCGGTAGCCTTTGTCCCGTCTGCAAGTTCAATCACGTGACTCTTGGGCTTAAAGCCTTTATCGACTGTTTTGGACTTTGTAAAGTCATGTATCATGTGTGACGTCGCGCCACAGTCGACCATCAAACCTCTGTTGTTGACAGTCCGCCTCACCGGCCTGGTGTCCTCTTTCATCTTGAAGCAATACGACCTGCCTTCCCGGTCATCGGCGTCCGCCTCTATTTCTCGGTGGGTGCCGTCTGTCTCTCGGTGCGCTCCCCAGCGTCCGTCCTGGTCCCCCGCTGCACCCTGCTCAGCTCCGGTCACTCCCGCGATGGCGTCTCGCTGCTTCCCCCGGCCTCGCGCGTCTCTCCTGCGTTCCGCTCGTCTTGGTTCAGGCATGCTCGTACATGTTCGAGACATATGCCCTTTTTTGTGGCATCTGAAGCACTCAATTTCGGCCATGCTCTTTCTCTCTCTACCTCTTCCACGAGAGGTGGTGGCTGCTGTGACAGCTCTTATCACACTGTCCCCGTCATCATCATTACTCGGATTGTACCTTTCTGTGTCTTCAAAGCTCCTTAGTTTTGCCTTAAATTCACTGAATGTCAGGCTGTCACTACTCTGAGTAATATGAACCACGAACGGTTTGAAAGAGTCCGGCAGTCCTTTCACTACCATTCCCACTTGCAACCCGTCACTTATGTTCTCGTCGGCTCCTTTCAACGACGAGAATATTGTCTCTGCACGAACAATATACTCCGTGACGGTCTCGTTGCTTTCCATGCGAAGAGCTGAGAGTTCACAATATAAACTCACCACGCGCGGTTTCCCTTTGCCCGCGTAATGTTGCCGAAGTATCTTCAATGCCGCCCTACCGTCGGCTGCTGCATCCCGCATAATTAGTGACAAGCTCTTGTTGTCTAAAACTTGCACCAGCTCCGCGTACGCTTCTCTGTTTTTCTTGACGTCTGCTTCTCTCAACTGGACAGCATTTTCGCCCGCAGCGATAACTGGCACGTTCAGTAGAGTCTCGCTGAGTCCTCCATGTGGGCTAGGAAGCGAGTTTCCCATAACTCGTATCCTCTCTCGTCGCCGTCGAACAAAAGTCTATTAAATCGCTGACTAGACATGGCACTGGGCCCATAACCTGTTGCATTGTTCATATTTATGTCACGGATGTCTAGCTACATACTTGTTTGGTATGTTAATATACTTTTGTAGAGTTAGACTGCAGGAGCAAACATTAGACGTCCAGTCGTGCTTGGTGGGGCAGGAAGAGAACTTTATTGCACATGCGCAGAAGTCATACACACACACATATGGATACCCGCAAGGACCAAAATAGCTGCTTATAGCGCAGTAAATAATACAGTGGCTGACTGGCTGTATATGTGAGACTGCACATTATGTTCAACAATATTCCTGCTCCAATCGACGGACCGTGGAAAACAGGGCTCGGGGGATTACTTTTCACAAGTAAGATTGAACATCACTATTGGTTGTATTTTGTGAATATAATATTACTGTACTGTATTTATGTCCAACTGCGAAATCGTAGCCAGCTAGCTAGGCTATGCTCAGTGCCGGTGTTCACCCGGCTATGAACTGAGACTTTATAAGTCATATTCCATAACACTGACTTTACAGCTGACAAAAGAATGCTATTGTACAGATAAAACAATATTAACGTTACTGGTATTATATTGACCAGCGAATGTTACACAGGTGGCGCAGCACAGACTGTATTATTCACATGTCGTCCATCCTAACAACAGGAAGATAGGGGAGAACCGCGCCCAAAGTAACACGCCGCCAAATTAGCACAGAGCTTTTTTCCAAGGAAACCAAACAGGACGTGACGCAATGAAGTCAGTGTGTGTGTTTATAAGACCTCTCCCTTCCCCCCAAACACTGGCGCGATACGCAGTTATTTAAAACAGTTCTAGAGCGGAAGCTGTCCTGTGACGTGTGCCGTGCGAGCCTCGTCAGAGATGCTGCTGTGCCATCATCACGTGACGAGAGCTGCCCACCCGCCACCTTGTGGCCCTGCAACACAACGGCGGGCGGCGGCCTAGTGACCCATCACAAGGCACAGGGAAGGTTGGGTTTCATTATCTTGTTTTAACACATACTTTAATCTTTGTGTATTAAAGTTGCTTTGTTCTTTGTTCTTACTTTCTCTGTTCTGTAAAATGTCTTTGAGCGCTGTGTAAAGCGCTCTATAAATATAATGTATTATTATTATTATTATTATTATTATTATTATTATTATTATTATTATAATAAGGTGCTGAGAGCTGCAGAGAGGGTGGTTCGCCAAGCTGCAACAAAGCAAACTCCAAAGCTGTCTACAGTCACCCACATCGTCCGAGAGGAGACTGGCACGGAGGAGGAGGTTTCTCTGCTTGGGGAGACACACTGAGGAGACACCGTTTGGCATCGACAACCACCACTACAACTTGTTGTCTTTGGTTGTGTCTGTGTTTCTCAAGATACGGTGGCACCACATTGCAAAACTCACCTCTCTTGACCTGCAGAGAGGGAGCACGAGAAAGAAACTCTGCAGAACAGGTCTCTTTCAAGGGTTTTAGGGGTTTCATGTCAAACTTTAATTAGCAACTTTTATTCTTTCCCCTACATTGTTATGCTACATTGTTTATATATTTATCTCTCTTTAAAATATATATGTATATCTGTATTTATGTTTTATTATTACATCATACTATTGGATATAATTACGATATTATTACAGTATTATACCACTTTATTATACACACACACACACACACACACACTGTATACTTCCTACCCTCACATGTAAATATTTTGTGTTGTTGTCAGTGTTTACGTTTGTCCATTGTGTGTAATGTACTGGTCACCTATGTAAGCAACTTTGTACATGTGTAAATATGGTTTGGGGCGGGGATTTATATATATATATATATATATATATATATATATATATATATATATATATATATATAACATACGTATATTGTTGTCTTATATACTGTAGATATATAATGTGTTCATATATTGTTTATATATTTATATAGCCTAATCATATATTGTTTCTTCAACTTATTAAAATAGCTGACTTTACTGCCACTATCTGCTTCTGCCTCTCTATCATATTTTACCTTGTGTGTGTGTATATATATATATATATATATATATATATATATATATATATATATATATATATAGTGAGTGTTTTGCTAAATACCGTATTGTTCCGAATATAAGACGACCCTGATTGTAAGATGACCCCCCCTCCTTTTTTCAAGACTCATTTTTGGAAAAATACTTTTTGAAGAGCAAATATTGGTTTTATAAAGAAAAACATTATATTTGAAAATAATGATAATAAAAACACATTGAATAAAACAAGGTAGTCTGTTTAACAGCTTTTAAATAAAATTATGTTTTCAATATATTTTAGATGAAATTGTCACATTTAAATAAAAAAATGTAAATACATTTGTAAATGAATGACTTATGGTATTTAAATTGCATACAAATGAAAATAAACTGTAGTCTATTGAGACTATCCATCTCATAGTGAAAAAATAACCATTTCAACATTTCAATAACTGCATTAACCATCGAGGTGGTCTAATTTTAGAGTGGTCTTGAAACAAATCTGACTGAGTGAGAATGTATATTGACATTCAAAAGTCTAGACCTCGAATGTAAGACGACCCCCCCTTTTTCATACGTATTTCCAGGGTAAAAACCCCGTCCTCTATTCAGAACAATACGGTAGCTACCTATCATACATCACATATATCATATATCAGAATATTCTATTACTGTCAAGCCAACTATGAACATTAAAATACGTCAAACCATGTGTCCTGTATCATAGCTACATGTATGACGTTTTCAGCAACAAAAAAGGCGTAGAAATCAGTTTGGTATTCAGCGAGTTATGAGTGATTAACTGCGCTGACAGTTCATTGCGCCTGCCAAACACATTACACTGAGTGGAGCGGGTGACCGCTCCAAGATGGCGGCCCCACGGATCGTCAGCGCCAATAGGCAGCAGCGGTCGATGCGGCGTCTACTCTTTATATGTCTATGACGTCAGAATCTGTAGAGCATTAGTAAGAATACGAGCAGGAGGCAATGAGATCCAGCAGGGGGCAGCACTGACAACCTGGGAGAAAACCTTCAGGTGAAAGCGACACACACTGAACTGCCACCAAAACAACCAACGAGGAAGAAGCGTCACTTCCTGCTTCAGTTGGTTGGAACCAGAACACGCCCTGTTAAAAAAGACCAACGATAAGAAAAGTGGTGAAGAGTGAAGAGACTGAAATACAACCAAACAAGTCTGGCCCACTTCAAGTACTGATGACACCCAACTTAACTATTGTTTCTTCAACTATCTATAAGTACTAATCTGTACAGTGTACTGTACATGTGTACTGATATGTACAGTGTACTGTCTATAAGTACTGATATGTATAGTGTACTGTCTATGTATATGTATAGTGTATGGTCTATATGTACTGATATGTATAGTGTACTGTCTATGTATATGTATAGTGTATGGTCTATATGTACTGATATAGTGTGGTGATATAGAGTGTACTGTTTATATGTGTTTGTATTATAATGTAGTGATGTAGTATACTGCGTATATGCAGTGGTATTATAGTGTACTGTGTATATGTAGTGATATTATAGTGTAGTGTGTATATGTAGTGGTATTATAGTGTAGTGGTATTATAGTGTAGTGTGTATATGTGGACTGATGTGAACCAGTGTAAACCTGGTCTGGACTGATCTAGTGTTACTGACCTCTGGCCTTCCTCTTGTAGTAGATCAGACCTGCCAAAGACAAAATCAAACCCAGAAGCAGACCTGACGCTCCGATGGCGATCTTGTCTCTGTCTGATTGTGGCATGGAGGGATCTGGAGAGACAGACCCATGTCTCTATCTATAGACACACCTGCATGTTGACCTGTCTCTCTATGTCTTCATCACCTATCCATGGACAGAGACACACATAGATACTCACTCCAGTCCACGTTCTTAGGAGAGGGGAAACTGGCGTGTTCCACCATGCAGGTGATCTTCTCTCCAGACCTGAGATGAAATAAGTGAAGAAGAAGAAAACACAGGAAATAAACAACATATCAGCAATAAATAAGACGTGATGTGATTGGATGAGGTAAGTCTGTACTTTCCTGTCTGTCTGCACAGAAACTAGTCAAGTCTGATACTAAACATCAGCCCAGTTTAAAACACGGTATTAATACACAATAAATACTCTGTCGTCCATCTGGGATCTCCCCTGTAAAGAGCCACGCATCCCACCTTAAATATACAGCTGGTGTCTACAGAGCAGACACTGAGGAGACACGTTCCACCTTAAACATGCAGCTGGTGTCTACAGAGCAGACACTGAGGAGACACGTTCCACCTTAAACCATCACTTTGTGCTTTGTTTTCCAGTCATTGTGTGTGTGTGTGTGTGTGTGTGTGTGTGCATGCGTGAGTATGTAGTGTTAAAGTATTGTGTATGTATTTGGACCGGTCCATTTGGTACTGAGTCTAATTTTTCTGACCTGGGCGTGTACTCCAGGTAGGAGTGGATCTGGTAGTACCAATCACCATTTGCCAGCTCATCGGTGGAAGTGACGTCAGAGGTCACCGGCTGTCCGTCTCTCAGCCAGGTGACACTGATGTATTTGGGGTAGAAGTTGTAGACACTGCACATCAGCATGGCCGGATGTCGGCCACTAGGAGGCGTCACTGAAGTCAGTCTGACACTGGGCTCAGCTGGTAAGGAATTATTTTGTTATCATCATCATCATCATCGTCATCATCATCATCATCATCAGGACTTGAAATTAACTTCTTGAATCAATGTCAAATGTGTAGAGTTGCTAATCCCGAGAGTACATAATGTTTGGGGCCACATGGTGGCGCAGTGGTCAGCGCGGTCGCCTCACAGCAGAAAAGGTCGTGGGTTGGAATCCCGGGGTAGTCCAACCTTGGGGGTTGTACTGATGTGTCGTAGGTTAGTTTACATTATTACGACAGCGGCCGCCAGAGGAGTTACCATAAACTGATTTACGGCAGTGCCTAGCAGAGCTGAAATAAAGCATGTTAAACGGCTCTTCTGCAGTGAGTCGCCTCAGTCCAGCCCTCCGCATTGAGGACTAGACTCTGTTATAGCCGGACCTCAAACAGGACTCATGAAAACCCGGCACGTTACTGTAACATGAGACTCATCCTAGATCTGCTGGATGATGCAGATGCAGTAAATTCTGAAGCACTTATTTTGTTCCTAGACTTCTATGAGGCCTTTGACGCGATTGAACTCACGGTTCTGTTACAGTTCGTCGAGGCGTTGGGCTTTGGGAATAACTTTGTTGGCATTGTCAATATGTTTCACAAAGATATGAATAGTTCTGTTATGATGAACTTTAACAGCTTTAAAAGAGTCCAGATGAACAGAGGGCTCCGCCAAGGCTGCCCTGTTCCTCCTCCCTTATTTATTTGAGGGGCTGAATTCTTATCAGTTAATATCGAGAATGATGGACGTTTGGAAGGAATGTCGGGTTTTGGTGGAGAGTTAAAAATCTCATAACTGGCAGACGACACCACTTTGTTTTGAAGGACAAGAAGCACGTGAGGAACTCTGTTACCTCAGGTAACCAGTGTTCCAGGGCCTTGGACCTGCGACTAAATGTGTGCACATGTGGAATGTTGTCTGTGCGTGATTGTAGCGATTGTGTAGTTGGAAACATCCGGTAAAAGAGTCCGTTAAGTATTTGGGAATATATACAACTACACATCTTACAGCTAGACAACATCTCCATTTCTCCAACAGATTAAAAAGACCAAGTCTGTCTTCAGGATTGGTCTTGGAAGGGGTTTCTCTATTTTAGGAGGAGTTCTCCTCTCCAAAGCAGAGGGCCTGTCTCGCTTTGTGGGTCCATCTGTGTCTCTATTGGTTTATGGTTCTACCGCCACAGAAGCAAATAGAACTTTCTTAAATGTCATTTGGAAGAATAAACCACACCAGCTTAAAACATGTGTCCTGTCCAGCAGTGAAGCAGAAGGAGGTCTGGAAGTTCTAGATTCCGTTGATTCTGGTAACACAACACACAAACACGCTCACACTTGTCGTGTGATGGTGAAATGTCCCATAAGTGTTGGACTGGTGTGGAGTCTCGTGACCCTGTCGCTCCTTTAACATGAAACACGTGACCTGGTGCTGTCTTCATCCAGAAGATGTGCTCTTCAACATCTGATTAATTGTGTTACTGTAGATGCAACATGTGTACTCACAAACAGGAGTTGTGTAAATCACTACCTAAGATCCCTGCTTGTCTCCAAGAAGTGAGTCTTTCCTTAAACCTCTCAGCCTTGAAACAACAACACAAGTAACGAGCTGCTGACATACTACCACACTTGTGTCCTGACAGCCGTCTGTTACTTTACATGTGAACACGTGTACTCCCCTTCTGTTTTGTTGTGTGTCTGTTCTTTGTTCGTGTTATGTTGTTACCATTTATTAGGGGTCCAAGCCCCAGGGGCTGGGGACCCCTATTGTTTCTGCTCAGTTTTTTATTTTTATTTTATCCGTTGGTAAAAGTGGTACTGCAGCCTACACCGTAACAGATTCTACAAAACCCTTTGGAGGCCTGGTACAGAACTTCGCACTTACCCCACTTGCAAAACATGACACATGTCAACCAGTTGGTGGCGCTATTTTGAAGGTCAAGGCGTTTTGGCGTGTAACTCCCAAACCGTACATCGGACATGCAAAACCTTTACATGTGCACATTCACTGAGCACAGCTGAATCACGTGGTAAAGGCCACTCCCATTTCTGCCGTAATTTCATTTCGCAAATTTGCGAAAATAGCCAAAACTACTTGTTCGAACTCCTCCTAGGCCGTGCGATCGATTTACACGAAACGTGGCACACATCATCTACATTCACTCAAGGCAAAAAGTTATCGAAAGAATTTTGATCCGTTGCTCGGTTTTGATTTGACAGATCATTGAACCTTGACTGGAAAACGGTGATTTTCCATGACGGTGCCATAACTCATCAATGCATTGACATATCAACTTGAAATTTTAGACGTATTTATTTAGACGTCACGTATTGTCAAAAGATCCTAACTCATGCAGTGCGTTTCATTTACCCAGTAGGGGGCGCTATAAATTGGAGAAGTTTATATCTCATAATTGACACCATGGATTTGGATGAAATTTGGGGTGCACAGTCTAGGATCATACTGGAGTTGGCACATGCAATTTGGTCATGAATTTAAAAAAGTGGGCGTGGCTTATGACAAAAATGTAAATTTCACCTGCGAAACTTCAAAAATGCCCCAAAATGTCCCCCAAATCCCCTGCACATCCTACAGAACTGAGATGTTGTGAGCAGATCCAGTAAGTGATGCCAACACTTTGCTGCACTGCAACATAGGGTCAATTCAGAAGTCCGTCACTCTATATTTTTCAAAATATGAAAAATCATAAAACATAAACATTTCTGCACAGATTCATTCAATTGCTACCAAAACCGCCACAGACATTCTGGAGAATGAACATATCAAGGGGGTCAAAGGTCATTCTAATCGGTCAAAACATGCATCCACACCAATGTACAATATATGCCTGTACAGTGTACAATATACCTAATATTTTTTATTTTCACACATATTTGATCAAACTATTCCAAAATATTTGACAGGACACGTGACACTACCAGCATGACGTGTGAATGTGTTCAGATGTTTATCAGCGACGGTTTTTGCGTTATAAGCGTTTAAAGTATAAGGGACAACATGCAGCTCTTTAGCAGCAGCTATGCTATTGGTTCAAGGTGGCGGATCTTGTTCACAGCAACTCCCATTAACACGAAACTTGGTCCACCAATAAGTCATGACGCCCTGAGGTTCTGTGCATTATTTACTGTTAATTGGCCACTAGGTGGCGCTATGCTGCAAAATCATGAAATGCGCTAACATTATATATCCGAACTACTTGTAGCCTGTCAGTGTGATCAAACTGAAGCTTTGCAGCTAGCAGCTATGTACTCTTGTGAGCACCCTTCAGTAAAGGACATTTTATACTGCAAACCATTATCACCCCAAGTCCACTCTACTGCCCTTTGACACGGCTACACAACGCACTACAGGAGTATAACTACACATTTCTTTCAGAATCAGCAAACAAGTCACAGAATGACCCATAGCAGCTGTAAGATAAGCCTCTGCTTCCACATCTCTGGCTCAGACACCGCCATTAGCTGCGTCTGTTAAGAACTAATCTCAGTTTCCTGATGACGCCTTCACGCATTCACTGCATAGATGCTGAACTCAGATGCAGCATACTCATGCTTCATTATATCCTCCTACTCCCACTTCAGCAGGTTTAATTAAAACACAAATAAGTTCCCTGAAGCTCAGAACAAGGTTTCCAGCAGGCTGCATTTCTCCCACTTTACTGAATAACTCACTGCAAGGCTGCCAAGAAACCCTCTGAAGTTAGTGGAAGACAACCTCTTCGCTCCTGTCAGCCCCACACTTGCCTCGTCCATGGGAGGGAACACTAGAATTGTACTTCTCCTAAAACAGATACTACACGCTCTTCCACTGTTATTACTCAGTACTTAACACTCAACATTGTTGACAAGTATGTACAGCCTAATACTACTCATTTCCCCACCTCATCCCTATATGTCATTATATTCTTTTAGACACATATGTTGTTTTTCTTCCAGCCCCAACCCACACGATGTTAATAACCTGTTCCGGGTTCATCAATAATCCTTTGTTGACGTCATAGATGATCAATAGTTGTGCGCTGTGTTCACAACCATCCTCATACACCATCTTGACGGACAGCTTTACGACCACCGTCGCTCATTAAGACTGAGACTTGCAACCGTCTAATAAGCAAACAGCTCAACTAGCGAGGCTCCTACAGACAGCCAGACCCGACTTACATACATGGGGGCTTGGAGCCCGTTAATACCTGCTGGCAGCGCTGCTTTATGTCGGGGACTGTCTCACACCCTGATTGTGTTCTTCTGACGTAGTTATGTAATGATACTGAACCTGATGTGTGTCCGTAATACTACACACCTGTTTTATGTACCATGTTCTATTGTTCACTAATACACACACACACACACACACACACACACATACGCACACACACAGACACACACACAGACACACCAACACACAGACAGACGCACACACACACACACACACACACACAGACACAGACACACACATACACAGACACAGCACGCGCGCGCACGCACACTGACACGCGCACACGACACACAACTCCAACGGGCTCGCGCACAACTCACAAACACGTGCGCGCGCACAAAGACAAAAATAAACACGCACACACGGTGACAAACACAAACAAACACACACACAGACACGCGCGCAAACACAAACGCCCGCGCATACACACGCGCACACACAACTCACAGACGCACGCGCACACACAACTCACAAACGCGCGCGCGCGCGCACTTAAACACAAACACACACAAAGACGCACACACAGTGACAAACACACACACGCACGCACACACACACACACACACACACACAAGGTGACTTACAAACACACAAACGGACGTGCGCGCGCACACAGACATCCGCGCACACCGGCACACAACTCAGAAGCGCAAGCACACACAACTCACAAACAGGCGCGCACACTTACATACGCGCGAACACACACGCGCGCGCACACAGACACGCGCGCGCATACAAAAACGCGTGCGCAAACGCGCGCACACCGATACATACAACTCGCAAGCGCGCGCGCACACAACTCAGAAACACGCGCGCTCACTTACACACACGCATACATGCATGCATAATAATAGTAGTAGTAACAGTAATAGTAATAGTCATAATAACAGTAGTCAACATTAGTAACAGTAGTAGTAATAGTCATAATAAAAGTACTACTAATAGTAGTAGTAACAGTAGTAGTAATAGTCATATTAATAGTATTAATAATAGTAGTAGTAATAGTCATAATAATAGTACTACTGATAGTAGTAGTAACAGTCGTAGTAATAGTCATAATAATAGTACTACTAATAGTAGTAGTAACAGTAGTAGTAATAGTCATAATAATAGTACTACTAATAGTAGTAGTAACAGTAGTAGTAATAGTCATAATAACAGTACTACTAATAGTAGTGGTAACAGTAGTAGTAATAGTCATAATAACAGTACTACTAATAGTAGTAGTAACAGTAGTAGTAATAGTCATAATAATAGTACTACTAATAGTAGTGGTAACATTAGTAGTAATAGTCATAATAACAGTACTACTAATAGTAGTAGTAACAGTAGTAGTGATAGTCATAATAACAGCACTACTAATAGTAGTGGTAACAGTAGTAGTAATAGTCATATTAACAGTACTACTAATAGTAGTAGTAACAGTAGTAGTAATAGTCATAATAATAATACTACTAATAGTATTAGTAACAGTAGTAATAGTCATAATAACAGTACTACTAATAGTAGTAGTAACAGTAGTAGTAATGGTCATAATAATAGTAGTGGTAACAGTAGTAGTAATAGTCATAATAACAGTACTACTAATAGTAGTAGTAACATTAGTAGTAATAGTCATAATAATAGTACTACTAATAGTAGTAGTACCAGTAGTAGTAATAGTCATAATAATAGTACTACTAATAGTAGTAGTAACAGTGGTAGTAATAGTCATAATAATAGTACTACTAATAGTATAAGTAACAGTAGTAGTAATAGTCATAATAATAGTACTACCCATAGTAGTAGTAACAGTAGTAGTAATAATCATCATAGCAGAGCAGCTCACCTGTCTTATCCAGTGCAGCTCGGTACCGTATCTCTATATTATGTTTGCAGTACGTCTCTTTCAGAGCTCTCCAGGTTGCCAGTTCTGCAGGATCGTTGTTAAAGCGCTCTGCGTTATAGATACCAATATGATCGTATCCAACCCACTTCCCCACAGTGCTGTTAAACCTGAGATATTCTATCTTATTGAAATAATGAGAGTATATGTACTCTATGTCAGGAAGCTCAGAGGAGGTGAACACACATATGTCCAGGTAATACCACAAAAACGCATCTGGAAGAGAAAGAGAAACAGGTTCAAGTTACTTAGTTGAATTGTTTTAAAGACAATAATTAAAACCTCTTTTCTAACAACACAGCAGAGTCCATCCAACAGAGACTGATTTACATATTTTATCTCACCTGCTCCATAGAAACCCACGACCAGGAGGGAGCAACACACAACAAGGCAGCATGAAGCCATGTGTCTGTCTTGCTGATGAACACAATAAACTGTCCTCCTTTACAGACTGACTGGTGTGGACTGCCCCCTGGACATAAACCAGTCCACCACCCAATCACCTCACTGGGCTGGCTAGCTCTCCCAACATCAGCCAATAGAAAAAACAGAGGCCTGCCACGTCATCTGTTACCAGGTAGAGGGTAGAGTCTAATGCTGGAAAGGGACAGAAACTCACAGGTTCGAGCCTGTTCGGGGACTGAGAAGCTTTGGCCGGTGACAGAATGACAAGAGGACATGTGTTGATAGTATAGCGCCCCCTAGCTGCAGGACACTCAACATGTACACAATACACACTCAACATGTAGACAATACACACTCAACATGTACTCAATACACATTCAACATGTACTCAATACACACTCAACATGTACATATGTGTGTGGGTCTGTGTGTGTGTGTGTGTGTGTGTATATATATATATATATATATGTCTGTGTGTGTATATATATATATATATATATATATATATATATATATATATATATATATATATATATATATATATATATATATATATATATATATATATATATATATATATAAATGTGTGTGTGTGTATGCGTGTGTGTGTGTGTGTGTGATGGCAGCTCTCGGGGCCACATGTGTAGTTCGTGTTGTGTTAATGTTGTGTGTTGAGGCAGCAGTGCTGGGGCGTCGCTGCTGCAGGACTTCTTGTCAGGCTGAACAGCAGAGGGCGCTCCACAGAGCAGCTGTTAAATACAGGGCGGACCGCTGGACTCTACCAACTACCCTCCATGTCATGGGGGGGGTATTCTTAATGTAGATGTGTTGTGTGTGTGTTTAGAAGGTTGTGTTGTGGTTGTGTCGCCTTGGTTACTATCTAAATGTTAACTTGTTGAAGAGTTGTGCTGTGTTGTGTTATTGTAGTTTAGTTGGTAGAGTGTTGTTTGTGTGTTGCCCTTGTGTGTCAGAATGGTGGGACCAGCCAGTACATGTGCGCCCCCTTGTGTTCAGGTTGTTGGGTCAGTTTGGTGTGGTGAGTTTGTTATGTTCAGTGTGTTACTTGGGCATGATGTGAGTGAAGTTGTGTTTAGTTGACCTGTTGAGTGGAATGTGTGTGTTCACTAAACAACTGGTGAGTACAGCAGCAACACTTCATTGTGTAACATGAGAGGATTCATCTATGGAGCACGTGGAGAGAAGATATGAAGATGTGTGCACCACTAAGTAAGTTTAATATAACACAATGAACACATGTAGGATGGAGCAACAAGAGGTGGGTGGAGCAACATGGCATGACACATGACGTGTGAGGTGTCTTGTTGTTAGACAAACACAATGAACAGATGTAGGATGTAGCAACAAGAGGTGGGTGGAGCAGCATGGCATGACACATGACGTGTCATGTGGGTAAATAAAACTTTATCTGAATAAGTGACCCGTGACTCCTCGTGTCTACCAGCACCAGACGATGCTGGATCAGCGGACTTTGCATCTGATCCGAGGAGCTGCTGGATGCGAGCCTGCAGATTGTGGAGGACCACAGATATTAAGAAGTGAGTTGTGGACTCGGGCCTCGTGCAGCGGTGTGAGCAGGTATCAGTACCTGATACAGGAGCCGTGTGGGATCCCTATATCCTGCACAGCATTTCTACGTCATACGTCATACGTCACCAACATGAATGTTATCAGCACATAAGCCCTGCTAGTTGGGTGTGAGATGGAAGAGAAGGAAGAATTCTGGAGGGAGCTGGATGACGTGGTGGAGAGGGTACCCAAGGAGGAGGGAGTGGTGATTGGAGCAGACTTCAGAGGGCATGTTGGTGAAGGGAACAGAGGTGATGAGGAGGTGATGGGTAGGTATGGTGTCAAGGAGAGGAATGTGGAAGGACAGATGGAGGTGGATTTTGTGAAAAGGATGGAAGTGGCTGTGGTGAATACATATTTCAGGAAGAGGGAGGAGCACAGGATGACGTACAAGAGTGGAGGAAAGTGCACACAGGTGGACTATATCTGATGTAGGAGGCGAGATCTGAAAGGGGTTGGAGACTGCAAGGTGGTTGTGGAGTACAACATGTACTGCATATGCACTCCGTATGTACTCTGTAGTTTTCTACTTCTCTGTGTGTATGCAACTTCCCACTCAATGCAGACACACATACCCATTGTTCTTATGTGCGCCCCCATGGGGTCACATAGCCACGTCATCATGATTGCTTCCCCTTTGCTGCGTCCCAGACACTGGGACAGCAAAGGTAAGAGTAATGGACCTACAGACACTCACCAGGCACAGAACCTGATTAACTCAGATGTTTTCCTGCATAGCTTTGTCAGACTACACCTTGGTTGGTGCAGGAAACATAGGGTATGACGCGATGGACTGTGCTATAAAAACCACTACCTCCAGCTCAGGGCAGAGCATATCCTCACAGACGAACCTCTGTGTGGCCTTATGTCTCTCCATCTGCAGATGCAATAAAGATTCTCTGTTTGCTCCAATGTTTGTGGGGTGATTGTTCTCCCCAGAGGTTGCTGGGGCAAGAGCCCATTTAAGGATAAAGGAAAATCCACAACAAATTTGGTGTCAGAAGTGGGATCTCACGTCGCCCGCCAGACGGACAACCGGCTGACCCGTCATCTCGGGACGAGGACATAGTCACCCATCTCCCAATAACCTCAGCAGGTTTGAGGAGAAGAAAGGGAGAGGCGGGTGGTCCGTTTGGTCGGTGTTGCTGAGACCCCTCAGCAAAACCCGGGGAGATTCATCACACGGGTAAGCAGGATTCTTTAAAGGAGGAAATGATCATTTAAAACGCGGACTATTGAAACCAGATGAGGTCGTGCACTGACAATTAGGCGGCTGTTCACCCTCGGTCTCGCACTAATAGAAGTGGTCACCTGGTAGGATCAAGTGAACCTAGAAGAGAAAAAAACAGGGAAACAAGGGCAGTAAACTGCCCCCGATAGATATGAAGGGTCCTATCTATCAGATAATGAGAAGGAAATATGGTGAGGACTCGGTAGAACATGTTTTAGACTGGATACAGGGTCATGGGTTTCCTGTTGAAGGACCTTTGAGCAAGAATAAACTAATGAAAGTCCGACAGTCCATGGAAAAGGGAAAAGCGAAGGTCTTGGAAAGGAAACAGATTCCTACAACATGGTTAGAGTATATGGCAGAGCAAGAAAGAATTTTGGGAATGTGGGAGAAAGAGTGTGAAAGGAGGGAAAGAAAAAAGCTACAGAGGACTATGACGCGCAACGACGACTCAGACAAAGACCCGTTCTCTCTCACACCTCTCCTAATCCATCTCTCTCTCACACCTCTCCTAATCCATAACTCTCTCACACCTCTCCTAATCCATCTCTCTCACCCACCTCTCCTAATCCACCTCTGACACCCACCCCTCCACCATACTCACATGGCAGCCAGTCTCTCTCTCCTTTTGTCTCTGGGACACCCCTCCGACGGCTCCAAGGTGCGTCCAGCAACCCGTCCAACAACGCGGCGCCACGAGACCGATCCTGGGACCACCACCGACACCCCAACCGCCACCAATTCTCTCTCCCCCGTCCCCAGTGAGGGGACCATGGGAAACTCACCTCTGCAACCATTTCCTGGCCGGCCTGCAGGACGGAGTTAGGAAAGCCATAGAAACACACTGCGTAGGATACGGAAAGAGACGACTGGAAGACTTGCTGAGACATGCTGATCATGCTCACGATCAGATACAGAAAAAGGCAGAAGAACAGCGGCCCCCAACTGGGTGACGACTGCTGCTTCACATGTGGCCAGCCCGGTCACTGGGCTAAAGACTGCCCACTCCATCGAGGGTGCAACCAAGGGCGTGGCAGAGGCCGAGGATGGGGTCAGAGCAGACCACAGGGTGGAAGGGGACGGAGCAACGGACCTTACGACCAGCGGGCCCCACGGGGAGGCTCATACCGGGGCTCGGACTGACAGGCGACACGGGAGGAGGAGGAGGGGGTCCTGGACACATCTGCTGCCACATCAGGTCGTATGACTGCACAGACACAACCACATACACTGATTAGCAATGAAGACTCTGCTTTGCTGTTAGCTTCCCCAGTTGGACAGCATGTCTCTCATGAGCCAGCTTTCCGAAAACTGCCAATGATAACCTTGCGTCTTGCAAATGCTGAGCTGCCTTTCTTGTTGGACACGGGAGCCACACGAACGGTGGTGAGAACCGCCGATGGCCCGTCCACGGTACCACGGAGCGGCCAAACGGTCCTCTCCACTGTTGCGAGTGGTACGTGTGTCGCGGAGCCATTATCCGTCCCTGTGCGCCTCGCTTGCCTGGACGACAGCTCATCGACAAAATTGCCTGTTTTGATTTCTGATAACTGCCCATTTAATTAGCTGGGTAGAGATGGCATGATCCAACTGGGCATCTCTGTTGTTTCCACCCCATCAGGGCTGCACATCACTTCGCTACCAGCAGCGAATAGTTTTCTGCATACACATAACCCCGCCCTCCCTCTACGGGTCTACATGTGGGCTCCTACCACCTCCCAATACACATAGTCCATGGGCCAGACGATATTTCGGTACACTCAAGGTGGCAAAACTTACTTATAATTTTTGAAAGGATCCATGTCTGTAGATGATATTTTGGTATGATAACCATTCCTGAGTGGCAGCTGTATCACAGTTATCAGCTCATGAAGTTAACCACCCGCTAAAGTAAATTGCATTTTAGACGCTGGTGCATATCCTGGTTTAGCCTCATGGTCAGGACATTTTTCAATGTTCTATCATATTGTATTTGGTATCATTTTAAAGGGGACCTTCTTAGCTTTCATTCAAGCCCTGTTGTGGATATTTCTCACAAATATAGAGGTCACTTGAGCTCTTCAACCCGTCAATAACACACATCTTTCTGCAATTTTCGCCTAAACTATATACTTTCTTTTAGCCCTGTGGCATCTAGGAATATCAGGGACACAAAACACAAACAGTGGAATACTCACAGGACTGTAAAGATTCAGGAAATGTATAATATACCCATACTATTTCATTGTGTGAGGTGATTGTGAGCCTTAAATGAGAACTAGACCAAAGCCAGTTAGGTCACAAACTGGTCTCTATACATTTGTTTAAATACACAATCAAAATACATGATAAAAAGGAATACCATAGTGAGGTAATGAACTATTTTAATATTTTAAACAACATTGACATTTACATATACTTAGTCAATGATACATGTAATCCCATATCATTAGTGGGTATATGTAATGGTAATGGGTAGGGTAATGGGTATATGTGAATATGGTTACATTATTGTTATCAAGCTCTGGGTAACCAAGTCCAGAATCAACATCCTGTGCATCAATAGACTACTACCACAGTAATACCATCAGAATCATCACACTGTCATTCATCAAACTGCTCGTTTCTCTCATCATCTGACTCCCCAAGTTCAAAGTCCAGTTCTGGACCATCCTGCTGTTTTTGGTTACTGCAGGTCTGTAACCTGCACATGTCTGTGCATGGAAGTCAATTTGACAGGCACATGCAGCTTGGCATTTTGCATGAATGCACACACTTACATGTTAGCATTTCCAAGACCACATCTGGTGCAGGTGGGGAGCGCATCCAGTAAATGGCCAGCTTGCCTTCATCGTCTGTCCATCCATACTCAGTAGGGCTTGGCACCACAGGGTTAGCCTGCAGACAGCACTTCCATATTGCTGCCTGATAGTTGGCTCGTTGAACATGCATAAAGAGACAGTCTCTACATGGTGGCAGCTGGCTGGACTCAACCTCTCCCCTTTTGGTGCAGAAGAGCTGGTAACGCAGTTTGTTCACCTCAGCAGTGCTGCTATTAGCAACATACATCCGACAGGTGAACTGCTCAATTTTCTGGAACAGCTCATCACTCACATTCCATGTCTGTCCCAGTTGACTAAAAGTCTCTTGGCAGGAAGTGTACTTTCTCACTATCTTCAGGGCATTCAGCTTCCCTCGACCAGCGAATGCACTGACAGTGTCGCAGCCTGTGAAGGCATGTAAGCCAATTAGGCTGTCACAGATGCTGTCTCCAAGTGAACTTGCCAGTTTGGTGATGTCGACAAACCGTGTGCGGTTCTGAGTCCCACACTTCTGGTAGATGGGACAGGTGATGTCCTTCTGGAAGCCAAGACAAAGCACCATGACATCAGTGTCCTCAGCTGTGATGATAACTGACTTTGAGCCCGCATTTGCTGCATGCAATGCATGCAGGAGCAGACGGGTGTCAGCTTCTTCATGTGTGGAGTGCAGTTCTGCTGCTTCCTCACACCCATCTTCTGTCAACTTGTAGCAGGTTTCCTCACAGGTCATGTACAACACCTTGCCATGCAGCATAGCTCTGTATCGTGGGAGTTTCCACTCTTCCACCAGAAACTTGATGAGACTGGTCTTGTTGGAGGAACTGCACAGAAATTTTCTCCACTGCTGGACGTGGTGTCCCCCTGCAAGATTCTTGTACTGGAGAGTGATGTCTCCACCCCGGTTCAGTCGTTCAGCATCTTTGATCGAAGTCTGGTGATAGACATCAAAAACAACATCAATCCTCCCACTCTGTGCTCCCTCATGGAGGACCTGGGTCAAGGCTGACTCTGCCACCTGTGCAAAGGTTTTGTTGTCGCCATTCATTTTTTGGACCAGGCTCATCCCATCAATGATGGAAGTAGATGGGATTGGGATGTCTTCTGCAGGAGATACATTCTTTTCAAGCTCTCTGGCAAGTGCAGCCTTGTTTGTTTTTCGTAAGGACCCATCAGCATTTGCCAGTGCCCATGGTAGTGGGCCCAATGGGTAGGCAAGGACATCCTTCAGATTCACCTTCCTGCTTTCAGCCACCAGGATCATGTGACTGAAAAGGTTTCTATCTGCCTTCAGAACCACATCCTGTGCTTTCTTTCCATGAGCTTGTTTTGTGCTAACATTGGAGAATGTTTTCAGACTTTGCTTGGTCATCTTGTCGTGGAATTTCACAGGTGGTGGGTCTGCATCTAACCTTGTTTGCTGGAATGCTTGGTAGGCCTCTTCTCCTTTCTCAAGAGCTCTCAAGAGATCTATGGTCACATCAGGTGGAGCCATGTTGCCAGTGGAGAGGCTAACCAAATCAATCTCATCAGGGGACATAGGATTGAGCCAGTTATTCTCCATAAGGTCCATGAGAGACTGGACATCTGCTTCATCTCTCTTGATCCTTGGACTCTGTAGATCTAGATGAGACCATTTGCACCTGCCTTGACCTGTCAGGTCTCTCAGCTGTCTGAGGTACATGCTTCTATACTCAGCTGTGAGATAATATTTGGTCACAGCTCCTGGCTTCAAGCTGAATCCCTTTGTCCCTCCAGCTGTTTGGGTGTCTTTGTTCACCGTTTCTTCTATAGCTTGGTCAACAGGGATTCGGCCAAAGGGATTGGTGGAGCCCAGTTGGACTGAGAAGCCTCCTTCCATGAATTCTGTGTACACATCTGGGTGTGTGATGGGCAGCTCAGACATCTGGACATAGTAGTAGGGGAGGTAGCGTGCATAATTCATCCTGTCATAAGCAAAGCACCATGGGATCATTGCTCGAATGCTAGCCAAGTGTAGCATCCAGACTCCCTCTCTGGATGCTCGGATGAGCCCCAACAAGATTTCAACCATGTCCAAATAGGACATCCAGAAGTTCGAAAGGCTGCCGTTTCCACCTCTAAGGAACTCACGGTAGACTTCAAATAGATCCATGATGCGTGTACAAGAGCTGTTCTCGAGGACCTCCTTCAAAGCATGTTGTGAGACTTCTTTCCCAAGGCTGTCAATGGTCTTCAGTGTCTCATTCAGGTGAACCATGTCATTCCTGTGAGTTTCTTCCAACCAGGACAGGAAACCATTCAAGGTCAGTCGCATGAGAGCCTCATACAGGAGCTTGTGTAGTCGCACTGCCCTGTTGTACTTGCGGCCATCCATAACACCAGCAATTGAGCCTTCTGCAATCATGCCAGACTCAATGCAGAGGTCTTTGAGTCCAGCATCTTGGAAACGCTTTCCTATTATTGCCAGCAGTGTGCAGATGGTGTGGAATACCCCAAGCCTAACGATGATATCATGGAACTTGTCATGGTGTTTCCATGTGATCTCGACAGCCTTCGCATACAGGGCTTGGTCAAAGACACAGACAATCTTCCTCAGGACTAAGCACTGCATGATGCTCAGTGACTGGTTAAGCACCTCGTTGACAGTAGACATTTGTGTCGCTGGAGCATTGATGGTAGGCAGATAGCTATATTGTCGGGGATGACCGTCATCTCTCCTCGAGTCAGGATGTTGAAGCCTGTCCAGCTGCTGACTGACTGTTCTTCTTGTTGTGACATGCGTGCTAGGACCCAAAGAAGGTTTTTCTCTCTGGCAAGCTTAGTATTGGCTGCAGTATCGGCATCTGACTTTTTGCTTTGTGGTGGCCCTACCCGTTGTCCAGCATTGTAAGTTGGTAACATTGGTGGGGGTCCATCAGTGCTTCTCTTCTTTGTTTTGGGAACAGTGGGCATGGGTTGGACAGGAAGTGGGTTGACTGGCTTTGCTTGCACAGCAATCCCATTGACTCTGTGAGATGTTCCCTCACCACTGACAGTTTCTTCAAGACGGTCGATATTGTCCCAGGCTAAAGTTGTGAATATGCCAGGATGGATGTTAGCTGGAAGGGCAATGCCACTCCCTGATGATGAGAGTTTCTGGAGACACAGGGCAGTGTTGATCTCTTCCATCTGTGAATAGGACACACTGTGACCAAGTCGGTTGAGGATGTTTATCAACTCTACATTTCCTGTCAACGATTTGACACTGAATGGCAGAACAATGTGCTTGGAAGGCTTGGTATTTCCACATGTCACTGCATATACTATGTCATGGCCAAATGACTGCAGAAGGCACTGCACTCTCTGGGATGCATGATCAGGATCATTTGAGCCTGTGAGTAGAGAGTACAGGAAGATAATGAGCGACTCTGGAATGGTAGGACATTGTGCTTCTGGTTTGACTTCAGGCGGCCAGGTTTGAGGAACATCTTGACTTTTAATGTCTGCTCTCAATTTGATGGCTGCTTTGGCTATAACATCTTGTGCACTGACACTTTTCAGGGTCTGCAGCTCCCTTTTGAGAGACTGATTTTCTTTGGCAAGTTCCCTCATGGACAAGTTATCGGGATAGAGGAGGAATTTTCCTTTCTCATCAGGGAATATCTGCAAGGCTCCAGCAAACTCACTCTCTAAGTTTCGCCTTATGTGCTTCTTGGTTGATTCCTTGACTTGGGCAATGCCTTGGGAGTTCATTGAAGCTACCAGTCTAGAAGAGAGATCAGTCATTGTCATCACTTGAGGATTGCCAAAAAGCTCCATCCTGATGAAGAGGAACAGCTCATTGTATGCCTTATTCACAGCAGCTTCATACTGGGCTGCAGCATCATCATCTTCATTGCTGGCAACCTCTCCTTTGGAAACCTCTTCTTTGGTGTAAAGTCTATAGCATGACCTGTGGTAGTGCCCTTCAGCTGCTACAAGGTCTCTACTCACAATGGCAATGATTCTGCTGTCCCTTTTCTTTGTGGCTGCACTCCTGATCTTTGCATCAGCTCGCAGTTCTCGACACTGCACCAGTACTTCTCTCGTATTCTGTCTCTTGGAATATTTGCTGTTTTTCTGACAAAATATGCACTCTGCATCATAAGTCCTAGATGTACTTGGAGCATGTCGAGCTACTCTCTTAGATTGTTTCTCTTCAGCAGAGACACAACTTTTATTTTCTTTTGCAAGGAGGCCATCAAGAATTTGCTTCATAGTGAAGATACTGCGACACTTTCTGTGGTAGTAGATTGCTGGAATCTGTCCCTCAGGAATGTCTTTTGCCAGTTTCAAAACTGGTGCATGATTTCGTATCTGAGCTGCCCTTAGCAGAGTTCTCCATGAGTCGACACTTTGTAGTGAAACCAGCTTATCTGTATCATCAGAACAGTGGATAATGCACTCCACCCGTGGGCGCTTTGGTATTGGGTAAAAACTTGCTTGTTCACCAGTGGCCATATTCAGTCAGTTTTCACCTGCCACATACAAACAAATACATGTAACTTAGGTGTATGAACACTACTAAAACAAAGTTTACTTTGCTTCACCAGCGTCATATTACCATTATTTATCTTACATAGCCACAAATAGATACATTACCTAGTTGCTATGCAACAGCTGTATTTTGTCCACATGAGGCCGCTAAAATCAACACAAGATGAAAGTTCCTCGTAGCCAGTTTAACTAATCATATTAACATATACATTAAAAGAACATGCTAACATTATGGGAAATTAGCTTACAATCTTCTCCAGAGTGAGACAAGAAGATAGATACCAGTTTCCTCTATATGTGTTTAGTAGAAAGCTATCTGGCTGCACGTTAGCCTAGCTTAGCACAATGAATGGAAGTACACAGTACTGGTTATCCTTGGTTGTTGGCCAACTAAGAACTGTCCCAGAGTTTAAGCTAGGCTAATCAGTACCATGGGTGTTGAAATGCTATATTTGTAAAAATCTGGGCAAATACACAATCGTGAGAGGCACAGAAACAGGTTTCCTGAAAGAAAAATGAAATAGCTGCTCATTTGGAAAGATTATCATGTATTATTTTACTTCTGTTAGTGTACCAAATAAAATGGCACCAGTGAAGTTGTGTCACCTTGGGTGATATCGATATCTGGTCTGACCCATGGACTAACTGGCTTTGGTCTAGTTAGTTTCTTAGTAATAATGCCCTTCTAATTTAAGGTTCACAATCACCTCACACAATGAAATAGTATGGGTATATTATACATTTCCTGAATCTTTACAGTCCTGTGAGTATTCCAGTTTTTGTGTTTTGTGTCCCTGATATTCCTAGATGCCACAGGGCTAAAAGAAAGTATATAGTTTAGGCGAACATTGCAGAAAGATGTGTGTTATTGACGGGTTGAAGAGCTCAAGTGACCTCTATATTTGTGAGAAATATCCACAACAGGGCTTGAATGAAAGCTAAGAAGGTCCCCTTTAAAATGATACCAAAGACAATATTATAGAACATTGAAAAATGTCCTGACCATGAGGCTAAACCAGGATATGCACCAGCGTCTAAAATGCAATTTAGTTTAGCGGGTGGTTAACTTCATGAGCTGATAACTGTGATACAGCTGCCACTCAGGAATGGTTATCATACCAAAATATCATCTACAGACATGGATCCTTTCAAAAATTATAAGTAAGTTTTGCCACCTTGAGTGTACCGAAATAGGAAATTTTGGGCTCTGGCCCAATGGACTAATCGGCTTAAACCTGGCAGGTGAAGTTGTGTTTCCGACCCAGGTTCCCCGACGGGGTCGTCCTCCTTCCAGGACCCCGGCAGTGTCTTCACGGGTTCAGCATTCTGCTTCTCAGCCGGCTTTGGACTGTGTTTCACCTACTGTTTCGGCTGAGGGACGGCGCAGCCGTTATGGCAGGCTGCTTAAGCCTCCAGTGAGACTCTAAGTTTCTTTCCAGGAGTCCCTTCTGGGTGTTCGGGGGAGGGGGGGCTGTGTGGCGGACACTAGGGGCTATGCCTCTCACCCAGCAGGACTGTGAGCTGGGGGCGTGGTTTACGTTCCCGGGCTTGCTGGTGCAGGGTTGTTCCTGCTGAAGTTTTGGTTTTGGAGTTGAGGAATAAACATCAAACTCGCCTTCGTCTGCTTTGTTTTTCCTCACCCTGCCACAGTACTACTAATAGTATTAGTAACAGTAGTAGTAATAGTCATAATAATAGTACTACTAATAGTATTAGTAACAGTAGTAGTAATATTCATAACATTATTACTACTAATAGTATTAGTAACAGTAGTAATAGTCATGATAATAGTACTACTAATAGTATTAGTAACCGTAGTAGTAATAGTCATTATAATAGTACTCCTATTAGCAGTAGTAACAGTAGTAGTAACAGTCATCATAGCATTGCAGCTCACCTGTCTTATCCAGTGCATCTTGGTAATAATTGTTTATACTAGGTTTGCAGTACGTCTCTCTAGCAGCTCTCACGTCTGCCATAATTGCAGGATCGTTGTTATGGCTCTCTGCGTTTTGGATACCATGATCAGTGTATCCAACAAACTTCCCCACAGTGCTGTTAAACCTGAGATATTCTATCTTATTGAAATAAGCAGAGTATATGAACTCTATGTCAGGAAGCTCAGAGGAGGTGAACACACATGTGGACGTGAAATACCACAAAAACGCATCTGGAACAGAAAGAGAAACAGGTTCAAGTTACTTAGTTGAATTGTTTTAAAGACAATAATTAAAACCGCTTTTCTAACAACACAGCAGAGTCCATCCAACAGAGACTGATTTACATATTTTATCTCACCTGCTCCATAGAAACCCACGACCAGGAGGGAGCAACACACAACAAGGCAGCATGAAGCCATGTGTCTGTCTTGCTGATGAACACAATAAACTGTCCTCCTTTACAGACTGACTGGTGTGGACTGCCCCCTGGACATAAACCAGTCCACCACCCAATCACCTCACTGGGCTGGCTAGCTCTCCCAACATCAGCCAATAGAAAACACAGAGGCCTGCCACGTCATCTGGTACCAGGTAGAGGGTAGAGTCTAATGCTGGAAAGGGACAGAAACTCACAGGTTCGAGCCTGTTCGGGGACTGAGAAGCTTTGGCCGGTGACAGAACGACAAGAGGACATGTGTTGTTAGTATAGCGCCCCCTAGCTGCAGGACACTCAACATGTACACAATACACACTCAACATGGACACAATACACACTCACCATGTACACAATACACACTCAACAAGTAGACAATACACACTCAACAAGTACAAGAACACACATATTGTGTGTGTGTGTGTGTGTGATGGCAGCTCTCGGGGCCACATGTGTAGTTCGTGTTGTGTTAATGTTGTGTGTTGAGGCAGCAGTGCTGGGGCGTCGCTGCTGCAGGACTTCTTGTCAGGCTGAACAGCAGAGGGCGCTCCACAGAGCAGCTGTTAAATACAGGGCGGCCCGCTGGACTCTACCAACTACCCTCCATGTTATGGGGGGGTATTCTTAATGTAGATGTGTTGTGTGTGTGTTTAGAAGGTTGTGTTGTGGTTGTGTTGCCTTGGTTACTATCTAAATGTTAACTTGTTGAAGAATTGTGCTGTGTTGTGTTATTTGTAGTTTAGTTGGTAGAGTGTTGTTTGTGTGTTGCCCTTGTGTGTCAGAATGGTGGGACCAGCCAGTACATGTGCGCCCCCTTGTGTTCAGGTTGTTGGGTCAGTTTGGTGTGGTGAGTTTGTTATGTTCAGTGTGTTACGTGGGCATGATGTGAGTGAAGTTGTGTTTAGTTGACCTGTTGTGTGGAATGTGTGTGTTCACTAAACAACTGGTGAGCACAGCAGCAACACTTCATTGTGTAACATCAGAGGATTCATCTATGGAGCACGTGGAGAGAAGATATGAAGATGTGTGCACCACTAAGTAAGTTTAATATAACACAATGAACACATGTAGGATGGAGCAACAAGAGGAAACCAGATGAGGTCGTGCACTGACAATTAGGCGGCTGTTCACCCTCGGTCTCACACTAATAGAAGTGGTCACCTGGTAGGATCAAGTGAACATAGAAGAGAAAAAAAGGAAAAAAAGGGAAACAAGGGCAGTAAACTGGCCCCGGTAGGTATGGAGGGTCCTATCTATCAGATAATGATAAGGAAATATGGTGAAGACTCGGTAAAACATGTTTTAGACTGGATACAGGGTCATGGGTTTCCTGTTGAAGGAACTTTGAGCAAGAATAAACTAATGAAAGTCCGACAGTCCATGGAAAAGGGAAAAGCGAAGGTCTTGGAAAGGAAACAGATTCCTACAACATGGTTAGAGTATATGGCAGAGCAAGAAAGACATTTGGGAATGTGGGAGAAAGGGTGTGAAAGGAGGGAAAGAAAAAACTACAGAGGACTATGACGCGCAACGACGACTCAGACAAAGACCCGTTCTCTCTCACACCTCTCCTAATCCATCTCTCTCACACCTCTCCTAATCCATCTATCTCACACCTCTCCTAATCCATCTCTCTCACACACCTCTCCTAATCCATCTCTCACCCACCTCTCCTAATCCATCTCTCACCCACCTCTCCTAATACATCTCTCTCACACCTCTCCTAATCCATCTCTCTCACACCTCTCCTAATCCATCTCTCTCACACCTCTCCTAATCCATCTATCTCACACCTCTCCTAATCCATCTCTCTCACACCTCTCCTAATCCATCTATCTCACACCTCTCCTAATCCATCTATCTCACACCTCTCCTAATCCATCTCTCTCACACCTCTCCTAATCCATCTATCTCACACCTCTCCTAATCCATCTCTCTCACACCTCTCCTAATCCATCTATCTCACACCTCTCCTAATCCATCTATCTCACACCTCTCCTAATCCATCTCTGACACAAACCCCTCCACCATACTCACATGGCAGCCAACCTCTCTCTCCTTTTGTCTCTGGGACACCCCTCCGACGACTCCGGGTGCGTCCAGCAACCCGTCCAACAACGCGGCGCCACGAGACCGATCCTGGGACCACCACCGACACCCCGTCCAACACCACCACCACCACCACCCCAACCGCCACCAATTCTCTCTCCCCCGTCCACAGTGAGGGGACCATGGGAAACTCACCTCTGCAAACATTTCCTGGCCGGCCTGCAGGACGGAGTTAGGAAAGCCATAGAAACACACTGCGTAGGATACGGAAAGAGACGACTGGAAGACTTGCTGAGACATGCTGATCATGCTCACGATCAGATACAGAAAAAGGCAGAAGAACAGAAGGCAAGGCAGGCTCAGGACAAACATCGCGCCTCTCTCTCTCTCCTCCATGGTGCTGCAGCGGCTTCACCCCACCAACCTGGGCAACAGGGCAGACCCGGGGACCGTTCACGACGTCAGAACACGTGGCAACACGTCCAGCACAGCGGCCCTCAACCGGGTGAGGACTGCTGCTTCACATGTGGCCAGCCCTGTCACTGGGCTAAAGACTGTCCACTCCATCGAGGGCATCAACAAGGGCGTGGCAGAGGCCGAGGATGGGGTCAGAGCAGACCACAAGGCGGAAGGGGACGGAGCAACGGACCTTACGACCAGCGGGCCCCACGGGGAGGCTCATACCGGGGCTCGGACTGACAGGCGACACGGGAGGAGGAGGAGGGGGTCCTGGACACATCTGCTGCCACATCAGGTCGTATCACTGCACAGACACAACCACATACACTGATTAGCAATGAAGACTCTGCTTTGCTGTTAGCTTCCCCAGTTGGACAGCATGTCTCTCATGAGCTAGCTTTCTGAAAACTGCCACTGATAACCTTGCGTCTTGCAAATGCTGAGCTGCCTTTCTTGTTGGACACGGGAGCCACACGACCGGTGGTGAGAACCGCCGATGGCCCGTCCACGGTACCACGGAGCGGCCAAACGGTCCTCTCCACTGTTGCGAGTGGTACGTGTGTCGCGGAGCCATTATCCGTCCCTGTGCGCCTCGCTTGCCTGGACGACAGCTCATCGACAAAATTGCCTGTTTAGATTTCTGATAACTGCCCATTTAATTAGCTGGGTAGAGATGGCATGATCCAACTGGGCATCTCTGTTGTTTCCACCCCATCAGGGCTGCACATCACTTCGCTACCAGCAGCGAATAGTTTTCTGCATACACATAACCCCGCCCTCCCTCTGCGGGTCTACATGTGGGCTCCTACCGCCTCCCAATACACACAGTGGCTCTGCTCCCTTGCTCACACACCACAACAGGGGGCGCATCGACCTACATGACAGCGGACAACCTACACTGCACCGCTCATGTCACCCTCACATCCGACTCGAACTACGAACAGCGCGGGCGCAGCCAGGGAACACGAGAGCAGGGGATGAATTACGACATTTCTATTGGGCATCAGAATGGGGCTTCCTCACGTGCGCATTAGACACCGACCAGACTGCGCTGTTTTCGGTTGATGACGAGGTCCCGCACGTCTCCTTGGTAAAACCACGGGGTTCCCAGTGGAATGTCTCCTACTGGTACTTATGTACATGCGCATGCGACAAAGACACTCCAGAGCAGGGCTTAGTCCTTCTGAGATTCTCATGGGACGGCCTCCGACCATGGGAACGGGCCCTGCACCGGGAGCTCTTCCCCAAACCGCTCTTTACGAGCATGATGTGCTGCAGTCCTGCTGTAATCTCTCCTCTGCTCTCTCCCAAGTCTCCCGACAGGTGGAGCTGCTCTCCCCACCCCAGCTGAGAAGGTTCTCCATTCCTACCTCCCCGGCGACTGGGTCATCATCCGGTGTTTCCGGAGAAAGACCTGGCGGTCCAACAGATGGGCGGGTCCATTCCAGGTGTTGTGGACGACGCAGACGGCCGTCAAGGTTGCTGAAAGAGCCACGTGGATACGCGCCACCCATTGCAGACCAGTCCCAGCTCCAACAGACGACACCTCCGTTGCTGACCCCGAAGGAGAGAATGCAGAACCCTCAAACCAGTCCAGTTCCCCAGTGGCAGACTCAGCAACGAGCCAAGAAGCGAAGTGCTCCATGGGGCCCCTTCAGGACTAGCCTACGGAGCCCTTGGGACCCCTTCCGGCAGTTATGGGAACTTTTGTTATTCTGATAAATGTCGATGGATATAACAATAGCAACCAAAACACATTTTTGTTATTGAAAGTGACTGATGTTATTTCTGAATATAAGGAAGTCTCTCATACTGACTTTATTCTGATTGGTGGAGACCTAAATTTGACGCCTGATGAATGGCAGGACACGTGCCCTTCTAGATACAGTACTAACCAGTATAACAATATTTATTGACTCCAAGGCTCTAATAGATGTTTGGAGAGACAGGAATCCAGATGTTAGTCAATTTTCCTGGGTTAAACCAAACGGCAGTTGTAAATCCAGAACAGATTTATGGTTAGCAACACCCCACATTGTAAAGTATGTGTCAGACGTGTCAACTTCTAGCGCTCCCTTGACAGATCATTGTTTAATTCATCTGGTATTGAACCCAGAGAGCAGGACTAAAGTAACAAAGATTAGTGGCAGTTTAACGCAGACCTCCTAAAAGATGAGGCGTTTGTTAAATCTATCAAAGATTTATTACGGAGCATTAAGAAAGATAGGAGTATAACTAGCTGCAGTAGTAGATGGGGATTTTTTAAATGTAAAGTGAGAGAGTTTTCAATAAGTTTTAGTAAATCTAAATGTAGACAACAAAGAGAGTAAGAGGTCTAATTGGTACAAGACATAAGAGATTGCTGTAATAAGACATTAGTATCTGATGCTGATAAAAGCTATTATATTAGTCTACAGGCCAAGCTTGACAATGTATATCTTAAAAAGCACAAGGTGCCTATATAAGATGTGGTGCTAAGTGGATAGAAGAAGGGGGGAGAAACACGGCTTATTTCAGGGGACTAGAAAAAGGGAGACAGCAGAGAAAGACTATTAACATGTCAGTGATCAGTGATGTTGAATGCACAGATCATAAAATGGTATCTGAAGAAGTGTATAGATTTTATTCTACACTGTATGCGTCAGAATACTCTGCTGACGACTCGGTCGCATTTCTAGAAAATGTGACACCACAAATCCCCAAAATAGAGTTAACGTTTAGAGAGATTTGTGACTCCGAGATCCAAATGGGAGAATTAGACGATGCAGTTTAGAGGATAGCAGGAGGAAAAGCTCCAGGACTAGATGGTCTGACCTCCAATTTCTATAAATTCTTTTGGGAGGATATAAAAGGGATTTTATTTGCTGCTATAAATGACATGATTAGGAATAGGACAATAACTCCTACAATGAGACAGGGATTAGTAACACTTATACCCAAACATGGTAAAGACAAAAGACATATTGACAATCTATAGGCCCTGGTAGGCTGCTGACCACTGACCACAAAGTGTTCACACATGTGATGCTGACAGATTAAGGGACGGTATGACACAGAGGACAAGTGACACCCAGTCTGGTTTTCTTAGAGGCAGGTCTATACACAATAATATAAGATTGGTGTTAGACTTATTAGGTTATAGCCATTTAACTGAAGATGATGGAGTTATTTGGTTTTTGGACTTTTACAAGGCCTTTGACATGGTTGAACATTCATTCATTATACAAACACTGGAATATTTTGGTTTTGGGGAAAAGTTTATAAAGATAACTGAAATGTTATATGACGATATTAATAGTTCGGTTTCTCTGCCTTTTGGCACATCAAGGCGTTTTGGAGTTAAACGAGGCATTCGTCAAGGTTGTCCATGCTCCCCTTTATTATTTATTAGTGTGGCCGAATTATTAGCTCCCCTTATAAAAAGCAGTTTAGACGTCCAACCGTTAAATGTTATGGGAAGGTCTTTGGTTATTAGTCAGCTAGCAGACGACACCGCTTTACTCTTAAAGAACACAGCACAGATTCCTGCAGCATTGAATGAGGTGTCTCTCTTTTCAAGAGCTTCTGATGTACATTTCAACATGAAGAAGTGTGAGTTATTGGCTATTCATGACCACCCTCTGATTAATGTGCACGATATTCCAGTAAAGAGGAAGTTAAATATTTGGGAATCATGATTACAAAGGATAGAAATATTAGGGAAACATCTAATGTGGTAAATAATATGCAGAACTGTAGAACTATTCTTAATAGTTGGCTACAAAAGGGACTTATCCATTGCTGGACGCATTTTATTTACCAAGATGGAGAGTTTATCTAGACTCATCTATCCAGCCTATTCATTAGATATTCCTGATAAATTAATCAAGAAAATTAATCAAGATAACTTCAACTTTATTTGGAAAAATAAGCATCATTGTTTAAGGAGCGGGGATATTGTGAAATCTGTTGAGGAAGGGGGTCTAAGTGCAGTGGACTTTGATCCAATGAATGATACTTTATGACCAACACTGGTTAACCCTTTCCATTCCGGTTGTTCTGAAGTCCATTATTATTCCTGTGTATACATGTTATGTGTGCTGATGTCCATTGTTTCCACGTTACCTCTCAGTGTTCAATGATGAACAAAAGGGGGAATTGTGGAGTATAAATTGTACTCCATATGCACTCCGTATGTACTCTGTAGTTTTCCACTTCTCTGTGTGCATGAAACTTCTCACTCTCTGCAGACACACATACCCATACATGGCCACTATATCATGAGGGCCTCCCCTTTACCGTAAGTGTAATGGACCTACAGACACTCAGCAGACACAGAACATGTTTAACGCAGATGTTTACCTGCATAGCTTTGTCAGACTGCACCTTAGTTAATGCAGGAAACATAGGGTATGACGCGACGGACTGTGCTATAAAAATCACTACCTCCAGCTCAGGGCAGAGCATATCCTCACAGACGAACCTCTGTGTGGCCTTATGTCTCTCCATCTGCAGATGCAATAAAGATTCTCTGTTTGCTCCAATGTTTGTCCGGTGATTGTTCTCCCCAGAGGTTGCTGGGGCAAGAGCCCATTAAAGGATAAAGGAAAATCCACAACAAGGGCTGCAGACTACCACATGCCTCCTCTGATACATGTGGAGTCACCAGCCGCTTCTTTTCACCTGACAGGGAGGAGTTTCACCAGGGGGACGTAGCGCGTGGGAGGACACGCTATTCCACCAGTACCCCCTCCCCCATGAACAGGCGCCCCGACTGACCAGAGGAGGCGCTAGTGCAGCGACCAGGACGCATCCCCACATCCGGCTTCCCACCTGCAGACACGGACAACTGTGTCTGTTGGGACGCCTGACCAAGCTGCAGCTAACACGGGGATTCGAACCGACGATCCCCGTGTTGGTAGGCAACGGAATAGACCGCTATGCTACCTGATGCCCGGTTCTGCTTATTTTTAAAGCGAAGTTAGATTAATGTTAAGAAAATGATACATAAGGTTCCTTTTACCCATAGCCTGCTTATGCGTTATCAGTCACGTGGCCTCCATAACAGAGATGTTTACGTAGTAGGTCTCTTCCTTTTCTCACCTCGGAACCAGAACTGGGCCCGGCGCCACGAGGGGGCGTGAGGGGGCAACTACAACTGATGCTGCCTTTTGCTTTCCATGTGGGAAGCTTAGTGTTGGGTCTAGTGCTAATGCGGACAAAGCCTCCACCCAAACCGGATTCTCTAATCGGAAATCTGCGACGGAAAGCAGCAAAGGTTTTGCAAGACACGCATCCAGCAGGGAGCATTTGAAATGCAGGGCTCTCTGGAAGGATGCTGTCCTGGTTGTGCCACAGCAGCTGAGGTCTCCACACTTGTCAGCGAGGGGCAGCTGGAAAGGAGTCGCTCATATCTGAGTGCGATAGCGGATATAACGGAGTTCCTTGTTACACACCAGCAACCGCTGAGGGGGACGTTGGACGCTTTGGAGTCAAGAGAGGAAGGGGAAAGTGGACTATTTTAGTCTATGGTGGAGTACACGCTGAGGAAAGACCACACCCTTGCCCAGGTATTTTGCACCATCCCCAAAAACGCCACCTACACGTCACACGAAGTTCAGAACGAAATGAAAGCGCTCCTGAGTGAAATAGTGACGAGTGAAACAGTGGAAGAAACAGGAGATAGCTGGTTCACGTTGAAGGTGGACGGGACAAAAGATCCAACTGGTTGCGAGAATGTGCCAATTGTGCTCCGTTATGTAGACATGGGTAATGAGACGCACGGAAGACTGCTGCTCATGGCCTCTACAAAGCACTGTGATGCGTTAAGTCTGACAAACCTGGTCCTCTCTGAGCCGAGAAAAGCAGGCCTGAGAACAGAAACCCTCTCAGCCAATGCTGTGATGGTGCAAGCGTGATGTCCGGTGAAAGAGGGGGTGCACAGGAAATATTACTGGGGGAAGTTAACCGAGAAGTCCCGTATGTGCATTGCTTCAACCATCAACTACATGTGGTGGTTATCCACGCCATGCCAGCTGAGAATGCACTACAAGCCTTTTTCGACGTGTGTGACATGCTTTAGCGGTTTCTCCAAAAGCCAACTGTGGCCGCAGTGTACACGGGAGAACGTCTGAAGAGGCTACTGGCCCAGAGGTGGACCGGTCACCTAGCTACTGTGTCAGTCACCATTAACAGTTATGACGCTATTGTGCAGATCCTCGCGGAGATTGACAGCAGTGGCCTTCATTTCCCGGAACTGAAAGTAGAGGCAGCAGGGCTCCTAACAGCAATCAGTGACATGCACTCCAGATTTACTGCAGTTATGGCCCACAGAATCCTCTCCCTCCTCCACCCTCCAAACAAAGCGTTACAGGATAAAAAACAGACCTGTACGCTGGAGGGAAGGCGGTGAAAAGCGCGTTGGATTGCGTAGAGACGCTCAGGAGTGACGTGGAGTTCCAAGCCATGTGGGCACAGCGCGCCACTGGCCCACGTGGCGCATCAGAAACAGCAGCTCCTCCGCCAAGTGAGAGGATGCGCCGAGTCCCTACACACCTGCAGCAGTACGTGGTAGAGGGCGCTGTAGGCCAGCAGCGGCAGCAGGAAAGAGGGAGGGAGACAGAGTGCAGGCGGCTCTTCTTCAACACACTGCACAGCGTCAATGGGGAGAGGAACACGAGATTTAGTGAACGGAGCAGCCAGCTGGTTGAGGCCATGTGTGCCCTCGTCCCAGACAGGCCTCACTTTTTGGATGGACAGAAGGCGAAACCGCTGCTGGAGCTCACTAATACAGCTTTGGTGGAATCTGAGTTTCTGTAGCTCGACACTTTTTACAGTGTGAAATGGCCGCTCTACCGAAGACCAGTGGAGCCCTGCTGCCATCCTGCAGCGCTACTCTGGGCTCCTCAGCGCCATGCCAAGCGTGCTCACTGCTCTGAAACATGGAGGGACTTGTGGAGCATCCTCAGCGACGTGCGAGGACACAGTTTCACCGCTAACCAACGTCTTCAGTCAGCACAGACGAAGCATGCTACACCAGAGAAAAGCTCACTTGATCCAGCTGGCGTTTGAAGGGGGTCTTACAAGACGATTTCGGGAAGAAGGCCGGGAGGGTCGCTTACTCAGGAAGTTCAACAAACAAGCAAGGAGGCTGCAGGTCTACTGAGGACAGCAGGTAAGACAGAAGTTTGCTGGTTTGTGTGTCGGCTGGCGGCGCTGTCCCTGCTACTGAGATGGAGCGGAGCTGTGGAGGAGAGACAGACAGGACACGTCACTTTGGTTCAGCCTGGCTTGCTTTTCGTGGTTGTAAATAACACTTTTGGCCCTAATTCTATATATGTTTTCTATTGCAGCAATCCACATGTAGGACACGACAGGCCGGGGAAGTGAAGTTCCGGTCCCCGAGAGAGAGGGGGAGGGACGGAGCGAGAGAGCTGCATGGCAGGAGCAGAACAGCGGAGAAGTTTGGTGCTTCATTGGATATGTTTGGGGGGGTTTTGCCTTTCTGGAGCAGTAGCTAGATCCTTTTCATTAAAAACATATTTCTTGAGGTCTTGAGTTTGAAATATGTTAAAACTCAATCCTCAGTTATTATATCTGCTGTGATAATCAGAATTTATATCATTGTCTCCATGTTGTATAAAACATGGAGTATTTAATAACTTTTATTGATGACCTTTATTTCATTTAATGACCCAATGACGTATAGTGTTGATTTTAGCAGTCATCTCTCAGTGGTTAGAATTGTTCATAAGCTCTATTATCCTGCGTCTCGTAGAGTGGAACCTGAGATCCCAACATCGCAGTTTCCTGGCTGGAGGGGCTGCCTTTAGTAGCCCAGCTGTTAGCAGGACACATGTGGACATGGGTCTGGGTTCAGCGCCTTGTGTTAGGAAGCTCTTGTGCGCTGTCTGCGTCACAAAGGTGGAGGTTCAAGAGACGATCCGTCATCCTGCAGCTCTTCTATCAGAGACGCTTCACTGTGGCAGTACTCCCTCCGCCACAACGAGCTGGAGTGTATGCGCCATACAGGGTAGGCTGGGTACCTCTGCATCCTTCGTGGCCTTCGCCATGTTCTTAGTGTCCTCCCTTAGAATAGTGGGTCCTTCTCCTCTCGGGGTTCCCCAGGATCGGAACGTGTCACTGGATGTGACAGCCAGAGCCCCGCTGTGTGTGACCCTGTGGTGGATCCTTGACAGGGAAGGACAGTGTTGTGTTATTTGAAGTGATGATCAGTAAAGTGCGCGGTTTCTCTTAACAGGGACACGGGACATGCACTCCAACTCCACATGTCACGTGCAAAACTGATTGGCGTGCCGTTGTCCTTTAAAATGCTGTCAGTATGTGTCTACCCTGTGAGGTACACCTGCGGCAGGCATACGTCCATGAAATATTGAGGCCCTGGAAGGATGTAGCCTGGATCCAAGTAGGTGATAAGTCGTCGGAACCACTCATCTTCCACTACAGAAAGAGGCTGCTGATCCAGGCCAGTGAATTCCTCCATCTTGGCTGACAGTTCTTTTGACTTCTCCCTAACTGACAGCTGAGTGACGGAAGACTGCCTTGCTAAAGGGCTAACTGGCTTTACTGACTTGGCGCTGGCTTGCCTTTCATGCTCGCCGCATTTGACGGGGCAGATTCTCAAATGTCTGATGAGGTTCGTGGTATTAAAATGTCGTTGTTGCGTTGCACCACGAGGGGTTTCTGCTTCACACACCTTGCATACAGCCATTTTAATGTCTTTTCCAGACACCTTGTACAGCTGCCAGATAGGGCTGCACGATATTAGGGAAACATGCGATATGCCATGACGTTGCTGCATATTGCGATGATGCTATGACTCGCGATAAATATACAAATATTGAAGTGTACAGTTTTAATATCTCTCTGCTCTAGGTGTGCTGCTGACACAGAGTCCAGACAGTGGCCAGCCTGGCACACTGCATAAACACATGAAATGCAGTATTTCCATCCCAGCAACGTGGTTTTATTGAAGAAGAAAAATGCACCTGGCTGCAGCCGCGCTATATTGATAATGAACAAACACCACCAACTTGGTTGCATGGCAACACAGTTTCTTCATCACTTTACCACAACATCTGGGCCGATTTAGAGCAGCTACGAGGAGTTTATATCATAAATAATGACGTAACAGTCTCAATTTAAACTGACGTCTTACCAGTTTTGCAGAGTGAGTAACTCGTGTTTGAATTTAATTTTTTTACATTATATTTTGTTACTGAGACGGAATCAGCCAAGTGACATTACCGCCTCTTTCCAGAAGGGGGCACCAAAGTCAACACAAACGCCTAGTAATATCGTTAAATAAATAGCCGATACCATTGATCGCAGTTCAAGCAGTGTTTTGCGATACGTATATCGCACATGTTGATATCGCGATGAAGGCACATCGTCGATACATCGTGCAGCCCGACTGTCAGACCGCTGGAGCCATTTTAGTGAGCTTCTTTTGCCGCGCACAGAGAAATGTCTCACGTATTTTGCGTCCTCTGATCGGCTCTTCTGATCGGCCTTAATAGAGAGCACTGATCAAACTATTTAGAAGGAAAATCGGCCAATAATGATCGGCGGCCAATCGATCGGAGCATCCATAATTCAGACAGACTGTGTCCTAGGTGGTGGTGGTGGGGGGGGGGGTTCTGTGCTGATTCTGCCCGCCCATTTCCGGGCTCTAGAGGTGTACAAGTCCTGCAGGATGGGCAGGGGAGCGCCAGTGTTTTGTGTTTCTCTTGTCCTTACTGTTCGCTGCAGCCTGTTCCTGTCCTGTTTTGTTGCTGCTCTGAACCAGACCGTGATGCATGTACGCAGGGCTGATTCAATGACTGCGGTGTAGAACTGGCTCAACAGCTCCTGTGGCAGACCACACTTCCTCAATTGCCGCAGAAAGAACATACTCTGCTGGGCCTTTTTGAGGATGGAGATGATGTTAGTCTCCCTCTTCAGGTCTTTAGAAATGGTAGTTCCCAGAAACTTGAACGTTTCCACGGTTGACACAGGGCTGTTGGATATTGTGGAGGGACCAGTACTGAGGGGTGTCTCCTAAAGTTCACTGTCATCTCCACGATCTTGAGCATGTTCAGTTCCAAGTTGTTCTGACTGCACCAGAGCACCAGCTACTCAACCTCCCGTCGATATGCAGACTTGTCGCCATCCTGGATGAGTTCAGTGACCCTAGTGTCGTCTGCAAACTTCAGCAGTTTAACAGCTGGGTCCTTGGAGGTGCAGTTATTGGTGTAGAAGGAGACGCGCAGTGGGAAGAGGACACATCCCTGGGGAGCACCAGTGTTGACTGTCCGTATACCAGAAGTGTCTTCCCCCAGCCTCACCTGCTGTTTCCTGCCTGTCAGGAAGCTAGTGATCCACTGACGGAAGGTGGGGGAAACAGTGAGCTGGGTGAGTTTGGAGGAGAAGATTTCTGGAATGATGGTGTTGAACACCGAGCTGAAGTCCACAAACAGGATCCTTGCATATGTCGCTGATCAGTCAGTGTGTTGCAGGATGTAGTGCAGTCCCATGTTGACTGCATCATCCACTGATGTGTTTGCCCGGTAGGCAAACTGCATGGGGTCCAGCAGGTGTCCTGTGACGTTCTTCAGGTGGGCCAACACCAGTTGTTTGAAAAACTTCATGACCACAGACGTCAGAGCGACAGGCCCGTAGTCATCCAGTCCTGTGATTGAGAGCTTCTTGGGGAGCATTTGGAGCAGGAGGGGACTTCACACAGCTCCAGGGATCTGTTGGAGAACTGCGTTTAGATTGGAGCCAATTGGCCAGCACAGGCTTTGAGACAGGATAGGTAGACACCATCTGGACCCGGTGCTTTCCTGGTCTTGTGTCTCTGGAAAAGCCAGCTCACATTCACATCCTCTACATGTATCTTGAGTGCAGCCTGAGTATCGGGGGGGGGGGTGCCAGAGGTGTGATTTAGGCTGTTGTTGTTGGGATGGAGTGGGTTGAGGGGTGTGAATTCAAATATTAGCAGAATAAGAGTCTATTGTTGGTCTTGAAATCCAGCCACATAGCTGAAACTAACACATGTAGTCCTAAGTGTGCAAGACTGGTATTGACAGTGGTTTAGGGAAAATCTTGAATCCAACATTAATGCAGGATTTGTTGAATCCTGTTGGCCAGCCCCATACTCAGTAAATGTGCTGTAGCACCTTGAGATCGTTAGTGGAGTATTAGCAGGTAAAGTGATGTGCATGAAACTGAGTTAGTTCATTAATACATCCAGGGATAACCTCTGGCTCTGACATTTCACTTGCTGGAAAATAATGTGATGTCCCTTTTAACTTACTTTTTAGTCAGGAATGTATTATTATTATTTTAGTTTACATTCCTTACCGTGATGAATTTTACAACAGTTTATTAGCTGGCGATGAAATTCCCCAAATTCTTTGACAAGTTCAAGTTTAAATGTAACTTGTGCACTTAACTAAAGTCAGCAGAGTTGAATGTTAGTAGATATGTACGTCATACTTCTCTGTTGTGTCAGTAATATGAGAGCAACTTATACAGGTTTACAGTACTGCAACAAAACCCCCCAAAAACAAGAGGGGGCTGGTACAGTCTACTACCAGGCCTCCAGTAGGACTAGGAAGTAGGACTACGAAGTAGGACGAGGAAGTAGGATGAAGAAGTAGGATTAGGAAGTAGGATGAGGAAGTAGGATGAGGAAGTAGAGCTAGGAAGTAGGTCTAGGGAGTAGGACTAGAGAGTAGGACTAGGCAGTAGGACTAGGGAGTAGGACAAGGAAGTAGGACTAGGAAGTAGGACTAGGGAGTAGGACGAGGAAGTAGGACTAGGAGGTAGGACTAGGTAGTAGGAGTAGGAAGTAGGACGAGGAAGTAGGACTAGGGAGTAGGACTAGGAAGGGCCCCAGCAGGCCAGTGCCTGTGGCAAGAGATGAGGAATATACGTAAAAGAAAAGAAAGGAAACAACACAGAAGAGTAAAGAGTGATATTAAAGGGAGAACATAACACTGGTAAAAACAGGAATGTAGGTGTCCAGGTAGCGTAGTGGTCTATTCCGTTGCCTACCAACACGGGGGTTGGTGGTTTGGGTATGTGTCCTGGTTGCTGCACTAACACCTCCTCTGATCGATCGGGGTACCTGTTTTTTTTTTGGGGGGGGGGGATAGCATGATCCTCCCACGTGCTACGTCCCCCTGGTGAAACTCCTCACTGTCAGGTGAAAAGAAGCGGTTGGTGACTCCACATGTATGGGAGGAAACACGTGGTAGTCTGCAGCCCTCCCCGGATCAGCAGAGGGGGTGGAGCAGAGACCGGGACGGCTCGGAAGAGTGGGGTAATTGGCCAAGTACAACTGGGGAGGCAAAGGAGGAGAAATCAAGAAAAAGAAAAGAAAGAGGAAATGAAAGTTGCCTGAGTGGAGTGACAAGGCTGGTAGTGTAGATGTGCATGTTGTTAACTTGTGACTGTGTGGCACATTTCCATTGTTGTACTCGTCACGCTGCGTTGATCTTGGCAAATAAAAAGCTGTTTGAAAGAATGAATGCTGGTGTAACTTGGCACTCTACAAAGCCCATGAGATATTTAGCCACACCCCCTTTTCCCGTCTCTTCCTGTCCCCGCTCAGCTGAGTAAGGAGCAGGGGTTGGACATGTCTGCAGAGCAGGACCCGGTCAGAGAGCAGGGCTGGTACCTCAGCAGGAAGCAGCGACAGCGTCTGTTTGAAGAGCACGGTGTCCAGGGTTGGACCCTCGTTCAGTTCCTAGGGGACTCGGTCCTCATACCTGCTGGGGCCATGCACCAGGTATTTACTGGACACATACACATAACAGCATATCTACATCAGAATGCATAGTTACACAAGCATGTCTGCAGAACCCTCCTCACTAGCAACATGGAGAACTAATGCGTCCGTCCCTGTGTGGTGTGTCCTCCTGTACTTCTGCTACCTGACACAGATAGCTACGTCAGGTGTAGCATGAAGTCATCCATCATGTTGTCTGTCTCCCTCTCTCTCTCAGGTTCAGAACCTCCACAGCTGTGTTCAGGTCATCAATGACTTTGTTCCTCCTGAGCACGTAGTCAACTCCTTCTACCTGAGCCAGGAGCTGAGAGCCACTAAGGAGGAGGTCAACTGTGAAGATAAGCTACAGGTAGTGGAGCAGTGTCTTCACATCCGGTCCATGTGCTGTGTTCAGTCGTCACCAGCAGAAAAACACAAAACCCAGATTAAACCTGACAACAGTCGGGTGTCCGGGTAGCGTGGCGGTCTATTCCGTTGCCTACCAACACGGGGATCGCCGGTTCGAATCCCCGTGTTGCCTCCGGCTTGGTCAGGCGTCCCTACAGACACAGTTGTCCGTGTCTGCAGGTGGGAAGCCGGGTGTGGGTATGTGTCCTGGTCTCTTCACTAGCGCCTCCTCTGGTCAGTTGGGCTGCCTGTTCGGGGGCGGAGGGCTGGGGGGAATAGCGTGATCCTCCCATGTGCTACGCCCCCCCTGGTGAAACTCCTCCCTGTCAGGTGAAAAGAAGCAGCTGGTGACCCCACATGTATCGGGGGCGGAGGGGAGACATGTGGTAGTCTGCAGCCCTCCCCAGACCGGCAGAGGGGGTGGAGCAGAGACTGGGACGGCTCGGAGGAGTGGGGTAATTGGCCAGATGTAAAAGCGGGAAAATCAAAAATAATAATAATAATAATAATAATAATAAAGGTAAAAAGAGTAAGTAATAATGCACCACAAAGCACCATGCTGCTGTTTTAATACAGCCACAGCTGTTGGGTTTTCCAGCATGTTTGGAAAATTCACTCCCTGATACTTTACGTAGCAAAGTATATGTGGGCACCCTTCTACTGAGTGGGTCCGGATATTTCAGCCACGCCCGTTGCTAGCAGGTGCATAAAATCCAGCATCCAGCCACACAGTCTCCATAGACAAACAGTGGCAGTGGAGTGGAGGGTCCTTAGGAGCGCAGTGACTTTCAGCATGGCACCGTCATAGGATGCCACCTTTCCAACAAGTCATTTGGTCAAATTCCTGCCCTGCTAGAGCTGCCCCGGTCAATTGTAAGTGCTGTTATTGTGAAGTGGAGACATCTCAGAGCAACAGCAGCTCAGACGTGAAGAAGTAGAACACACAAGACCACAGAACCGGACCACCGAGTCCTGAGGCACGTAAAAACCATGTGTCCTCGCTTACACAACTCACTACCGAGTTCCAGACTGTCTCTGGAAGCAACGTCAGCTCATGAACTGGTGGCCTGGGGTGCCTCCATGGCCGACTGACTAGCGTGCATATCACATGGCCACATGGCTGCAACCATTACCAGCTCAAATCCAGCTGGCACCGTTTGTTGCATGTCTTACCCCTTTCTCTCTCTCTCTCTCTCTCTCCCCCATTTCCTGTCTGCCTTCACTATCACTGTCTAATAAATAAGCCGATGCACACAATGTGCTATGCTGGAGTGGTGTAAAGCACACCACCATTGGACTCACGTTCTCTGGAGTGATGAATCCCGCTTCACTATCCGGCAGTCTGATGGACCAATCTGGATTTGGCGAATACCAGGAGAACACTACCTGCCTAAATGCATAGTGCCAACTGTAAAGTTTGGTGGAGGAGTAATAATGGTCCGGGGCTGTTTTCCATGTTCGTGCCTCTCAGTTCCCCTGAAGGGAAATCTTACTGCTACAGCAGACAATACCATTCTAGAGAATTGTGTGCTTCCAAGTTGGTGGCAGCAGTTTGGGGGAAGCTCTTTTCTGTTTCATCATGACAATGCTCCTGTGCACAAAGCGAGGTCCATAAAGACATGGTTTGCTGAGTTTGGTGTGGAGGAACTAGCCAACATCTTTGGGATGAATTGGAACACCAACCGTGAACCCGGCCTTCTCCCCGACATCAGTGCCTGACCTCACTGATGCTCTTGTGGCTGAATGGGAGTGAATTCCCACAGGCATGTTCCCAAATCTAGTGGAAAGCCTTCCCAGAAGAGTGGAGGCTGTTACAGCAGCAAAGGGGGGCTCAACACCATATTAATGCCCATGGGTTTGGAATGAGATGTTCATCAAGCACATATGGGTGTGATGTTCAGGTGTCCACATCCTGTTGGCCATGTAGTTTATATTTGATTGAGCCTGGTGTGTCACCTCTTCACCAACAGGAGATAAATGAGCGATAACGGTAGTCATTTTGGCTGATAAAGTAAATGTGGATATTGCCAGTTATGTTGTATAGAAAAAGGCCAAGCAACACACATTCCTGTCAGTCAGCCAAAGTAGCTGAAGATACTGCGGTTCACTGGCTGTCAATCACAATGAGTATCAATCACAATGGCTATCTATCAATCACAATGACTATCAGTCACAATGGCTATCTATCACAATGACTATCAGTCACAATGGCTATCAATCACAATGGCTATCAATCACAATGACTGTCAGTCACAATGGCTATCGATCACAATGACTATCAGTCACAATGACTATCAGTCCTAATGGCTGTCAGTCACAGTGACTATCAATCACAATGGCTGACAGTCACAGTGACTACCAATCACAATGACTATCAGTCACAATGATTATCAGTCACAATGGCCACAACGAACATCCTCTGCTCGTCTCTTCATCGATGTTTTTTAAAGAAAACTAAACGGTTTGTTTTGGTGCTATTTTCCATGCTTCCTCCTCCTCCTCCTCGTCCTCCTCCTCCTGCTAGCTAAGGCCGTCTGTGACTCACCTGGTGGACTGTGCTGTCAGTAGACGGGGTCTGTCAGTAGGACATGACGGCAGCTGTGTTCGCCACGCTTTGTACCCGCACACCAGCACATGATAGATACAGCCTGCTTCATACCCCCCTCTTTCTTTTCCTCTTCATCTTCCCCCTTCCTCTTCCTCTGTCATCCCCTCTCCTAAAATCGTCCACTGTTCAGAAGACATTTCTACCTTTTTCTGTCTCACCCACTTGGCCTCTATTCTCTTTCTTTCTCATGCTTCAAATCCTTCATTACACAACTTATAGTGTGTATGTGTGTGTGTGTGTGTGTGTGTGTGTGTGTGTGTGTGTGTGTGTGTGTGTGTGTGTGTGTGGGCCCTGTCATGGCCTGGCGGCCTGTCCAGGGTGTCTCCCCGTCTGCCAGCCAATGACTGCTGGGATAGGCTCCAGCATCCCCGCGACCCTGAGAGCAGGATACGCGGTTTGGATGATGGATCGGTGATGGATGATGGATGGATGATGGATGATGGATGGATGATGGATGGATGATGGATGGATGGATGATGGTTGGATATTTCAGAAATGGGAATGAGTCCCCACTCCTCCTATCTCTTGCGTCTGTTTTCGTCTCTATATTACCGTATTGGTCTGAATATAAGAGAAGTTTTGTTTTTTTGTTGTTTTTTTCCTGGAAATGCGTCTGAAAAGTAGGGTCGTCTTATTTGAGGTCTGGACTTTTAAAAGTCAGTATACATTCACAACAGCAGGTGGCGCCAAATATTTGTAAAAGAAGTGTTTCGATTCTTACTGAAGCAATCCAGCCCGTTTTTGTTTTTTAATTCTGATTTGTTTCAAGAATGTTCTACAGTTCGACTTGACTTGGATGGTTATTGCAGTTATTGGACCTTTGATAGGCTACATGCTGGTTTTCTTCACTATGAGATGTATAGTCTAATTGGTATTAGAAACACCAATAGACTACACGTTATTTTAAGTTTTATGGTTAAAAACATCAGCCTACCTGGTTTTATTCAATGGTTTTTATTGTAATTATTTTCAAATAAAATAAATGTCTTCATGAAAAAAAATGTTGGTTTTCAAAAAGTATTTTTCCAAAAATGATTCTTGAAAAGTGTGTGTGTGGGGGGGTCAGTTTATAATCAGGGTCGTTTTATTTTTGGGTTAACACGGTACACTCCCTGTCTTTAACAGCCTTCTTTGACAAGAGTTAGATGGACAGGTTGGACTGTGTTCCTGCAGGTCTGTACAGTCAGATGGACAGGCTGGACCGTGTTCATGCAGGTCTGTAGAGTCAGATGGACAGGTTGGACTGTGTTCCTGCGGGTCTGTAGAGTCAGATGGACAGGCTGGACCATGTTCCTGCAGGTCTGTAGAGTCAGATGGACAGGTTGGACTGTGTTCCTGCAGGTCTGTAGAGTCAGATGGACAGGTTGGACCGTGAGTCAGATGGACAGGTTGGACTGTGTTCCTGCAGGTCTGTAGAGTCAGATGGACATGCTGGACTGTGTTCATACAGGTCTGTAGAGTCCGATGGACAGGCTGGACTGTGTTCCTGCAGGTCTGTATAGTCAGATGGACAGGCTGGACTGTGTTCCTGCAGGTCTGTAGAGTCAAATGGACATGCTGGACTGTTCCTGCTGGTCTGTAGAGTCAGATGGACAGGTTGGACTGTGTTCCTGCAGGTCTGAAGAGTCAGATGGACAGGTTGGACTGTGTTCCTGCAGGTCTGTAGAGTCAGATGGACATGCTGGGCCATGTTCATGCAGGTCTGTAGAGTCAGATGGACAGGCTGGACCATCTTCCTGCAGGTCTGTAGAGTCAGATGGACATGCTGGACTGTGTTCATGCAGGTCTGTAGAGTCAGATGGACATGCTGGACTGTGTTCCTGCAGGTCTTTAGAGTCAGATGGACAGGCTGGACTGTTTTCCTGCAGGTCTTTAGAGTCAGATGGACAGGATGGACCGTGTCCCTGCAGGTCTGTAGAGTCAGGTGGACAGGCTGGACTGTGTTCCTGCAGGTCTGTAGAGTCAGATGGACAGGCTGGACCGTGTCCCTGCAGGTCTTTAGAGTCAGATGGACAGGCTGGACTGTGTTCCTGCAGTTCTGTAGAGTCAGATGGACCGGCTGCACCATATTTGTGCAGGTCTGTAGAGTCAGATGGACAGGCTGGACTCTTCCTGCAGGTCTATAGAGTCAGATGGACAGGCTGGACTGTTTTCCTGCAGGTCTTTAGAGTCAGATGGACAGGATGGACCGTGTCCCTGCAGGTCTGTAGAGTCAGATGGACAGGCTGGACCGTGTTCCTGCAGGTCTTTAGAGTCAGATGGACAGGCTGGACTGTGTTCCTGCAGGTCTGTAGAGTGAGATGGACAGGATGGACTGTGTTCCTGCAGGTCTGTAGAGTCAGATGGACAGGCTGGACCGTGTCCCTGCAGGTCTGTAGAGTCCGTTGGACAGGCTGGACCCTGTTCCTGCAGGTCTGTGGAGTCAGTTGGCCAGGCTGGACCGCGTTCCTGCAGGTCTTTAGAGTCAGATGGACAGGCTGGACTGTGTTCCTGCAGGTCTGTAGAGTCAGATGGACCGGCTGCACCATATTTGTGCAGGTCTGTAGAGTCAGATGGACAGGCTGGACTCTTCCTGCAGGTCTATAGAGTGAGATGGACAGGCTGGACTGTGTTCCTGCAGGTCTGTAGAGTCAGATGGACAGGATTGACTGTGTTCCTGCAGGTCTGTAGAGTCAAATGGACATGCTGGACTGTGTTCCTGCAGGTCTTTAGAGTCAGATGGACAGGCTGGACTGTTTTCCTGCAGGTCTTTAGAGTCAGATGGACAGGATGGACCGTGTCCCTGCAGGTCTGTAGAGTCAGATGGACAGGCTGGACCGTGTTCCTGCAGGTCTTTAGAGTCAGATGGACAGGCTGGACTGTGTTCCTGCAGGTCTGTAGAGTCAGAAGGACATGCTGGACCGTGTTCATGCAGGTCTGTAGAGTCAGATGGACAGGCTGGACCATCTTCCTACAGGTCTGTAGAGTCAGATGGACATGCTGGACTGTGTTCATGCAGGTCTGTAGAGTCAGATGGACATGCTGGACTGTGTTCATGCAGGTCTGTAGAGTCCGATGGACAGGCTGGACTGTGTTCATGCAGGTCTGTAGAGTCAGATGGACATGCTGGACTGTGTTCCTGCAGGTCTTTAGAGTCAGATG